>NC_136490.1:6186376-6316376 GCF_053919585.1 Euprymna scolopes
GGATTTTAATTATGTTATTACTACCTATAATTAAGGAGCTCGTGTGTTCCAGTGTTTGGATCTGGCGCCGGTAGAAGACGAAGGGACGAGTCATCAAACTGTAGACTTTTGTAGTGTGCCAAATCCAAGCAGAAAGGCAGCATGAAATAAAAGTATGCCTTCCAATATTTTACTCGTCGTGGCGTTTCCTTTTCGAAAGGTGAACTTTTAATTGCAGGAAGCACAAAGACACATTGAAAGATATATGTATTTTGTGGTACTTTCCTTCAATGTTATCCACCACTTCGATAAAAAGTGTATGTGTATGCAGTCCCTGTCTATGGTGTTTATACACATTGTTGTAAAATATCCACACACACATGAACACATGAGACAATAAATAGATTTTATACACAGATTCAATATACTAGTTGATGGCAGAATGTTAAATTATAAGAGATTAGCCCTGCAAATCATGATTCCACTTAGAGTTTAAAATGGAAACTACCATGAATCATCGTTTATTTGTGCTATACACAACACCATTCATTTCAAACAGGCAACTGTTTCATAACAGAATCGATTGCTTATTTAATGACATAATTCTTTCATAATCATTTAAACTGTACAAATGTGTTCAATCGAGCTCGAAGAAGAAACATTCATTTTCAACGCGCCTCTCTTTATAGAAAAATCTCTAATTGGTTTTATAGATTGGGGCTTTCGTCTTGTTTGGGGATTAAATTTATAAAATACACTTGTGATGTTAGCCTGCACACAAATAAGTGATATAATCCAGACTTATCTTTTTAATCCGTATTTTCTTATCGACTTCCATTTTTATTCGAAGCATTTTGATACCAATCCCATGAATTTTTTTTTTTTTGTGTAATTGTAAAGATTTCACGAAGATCATATTTTTCGAAGTTGTATGCAAACATGTACCCATTTAATTGTGCTGTGATCGTGTGGTGTGAGAGGAATGAGAAAGAGAGTAGGAGAGAGATAAAAAATAGAAGCAGCTAAACTTGTGACATTTCTGAATTTTGGAGATAAAGATTGGTCATTCGTATTATTTGGATTCATCAAACTAGTGTTCTTATTATAAGTGCCATTTTACCAAAAAGGTATAACTGATGACGTTCGGACTTACATCGACCTAAGCAGTTTGAAAATAGAACTCAAAATGAAAACAATTATTTGATAAATCAAAATAATACGAGGTAAAATTGTATTTAAAGATTGGCAGAGGTGAAATATTAGTGTAAATTTAATTCTAGAGAGAAATAATTTAATGTGAAAGGGGAAAAGAAAAAGGAAAATGTAGAGATAAGTAATAGTGCAATGGGAGTGGGGAAGAATATAAAAGGATGATAAAATAGAGTTGAAATTATAAATGGATGCGTAAAATGAATACAATATTGAACTTCCTTTCCCATATAAACGACTTTAAAGGTTGAAAAATTACTTTAAAGGTCGAAACTTAATGATGTGGTACAGAAATGTGGCATGTTAATTATCAATAAGAGATGTTAATTATTAATAAGTTACAAGCTATTTTAAATATTAAAACAATTGTAGACTACACTACTAAACTAGTCACACTAGCTATCTCCATATAATGTAATGCTATAATATTTATATTATACTTCTTAAATTGAATCCGTGGTGCAAAAATATTAATAAGAAATAGAATAAATGATTTACGATTGGAAATTTAAAATTTACCACCAAAAAAATGATTTGCATGTTTTTTTAAATAAATAAAATCAGTATTATTTTAGTGGCTTTTAAGTATATTTTAAATATATTCCATACTTGTGATCTACAACACAATTATCTGTTTTGGTCCCCGACAAAAGGAGGATGGACCTGTAAATTCAGCCTTGTCCCTTCCTCCGTTCGTACATTCGTTTGTCCACACTTCTCTCAATAACTACGCCTTGGAATTTTTGGAAATTTTGCACAAAAATTAAACATGATATACATAAAAAGGTAACAGGACGGATTTTCCGGGAAAACTCCGGGTGACCTCATAGGCGTGACTTTCGTATTTAAATTGCAAAAACTGACACATTTATGCTTATTAAAAAATTGATGCCTTGGATGTTTATAAAACTTTCTGAAAAGTTGTAACTAACTGATTTCTATATACTTTTGTTTGTGTATACGTCGCGATACCTCTTGGGTAATAAGTACACTCATTTTTTTTTTACTATTTTACAATATGCGTCCAAATATTCTATTTATTTAGCAGTTTTGCATGGTGCTGGTCCTGAATCAAAGTTAAATATATCATGGTCTTAGGGGTATCTGGGGCTAAAGGGGGGGAGCATATGATGGATTTTGTCAGTTTTTTCATCGTGCAGAACTCCCATTTACATATGTTACAACCTAAAACTGAAGCGTGCGTTCATTTTCACCAGTATTAGTGTACCCAGGGACTGTTGGGGGGTTATTGGGGGTTAGCATTTTTATGCCACATTTACTATGCAGTTACACAGGGACAATGCATGTTTCATTTGCTTTTCTCGTTTTCAAATTATAAACTCAGTCTCTTTCATAAATGTACAGATATGTATTACTGTTATGTAGTGTTTGTACTTTTTAAAGGTACCAAATATGTGCGTACGTTCTGTACTGGGTGTTATTAGTATGATGCCGTATATATTTGTATTGTTGTTCATGTCAGTATTAGAAAGTCTTCGTGTTTTATCTTGAGACAGTCTTATATATATATAAAGAAAAATTGAAGAGATATAGAGACAGTCTTATATATAACGACAGAATACATATAATACAGGAGAGCCGACAGCTTGCAATACACAATGAGAGGAGATTTGATATATAGACAGCTATACCGATAGTTTGACATTTATACTTTTGCCAGTTCTGTGAACGGGAGTGTCTCTATAACATTTATACTCTGACACATGTTTTAGATGATGATTTTATCAAGATTCTTATAACAAAAATTGACAATACCTTTTAACACGACGACGGAGATACAAAACACATGATGATACGTTTATTTCTTCTTCGACCGGTCGAACATGATTTTATCTCAGGGATTCAAAGTTGTTACATGGTTATTTCTAAAAGCCTTTCACTTCTAGAGGGTGCCTTGACTCTAACAGAGAATCGGTCTGAATCTCTCTGCTTCTCTCCACTGACTGATTCCGATTCTCACTTATCTAACTAAATTCATTACTCATGACGTCATTGCACGACCGAGCACGTGTATATGAGACCCATGCCATGAATCCTTCTCTAACCCAATTTTACGTAACTCACTTTACAATAACATTTTCCATTCTCTTTACTTCATAAAGAAATTTAACCTATTTGTCAATTCTATAACCAAAATTTCTATTATGTTTTCTTTCTAAGAATGTAAATAGTTTCCATCCAAATTGTATTATTAAATATTTTAACAGAATCAACAATTTAACTGGACGTTCCATTTATAACATTCTGTGTTTATTTTAACTTATGATTGAAATTCTCAATTCCAAGTATAGCTTCGCAAGTTCGAATCCTTTACTATCCTATTTCATATTTACATTTAACTAATCCCCTATTTTTATACTTACATGTAACATTCCCGAACGCATATCTTTATACAACGCTGTCATAATTATGATTACATTTGCTCGCAATATAAAACAATCTTAATAATTAGCATAGATATTTATCTTTAATTATTTCTGAGGTTATTTGTTAGCTATGGTATTTTCTTGCACATTTACATCGATTGTTAGTAGCTGTCGTCACTTTTATTTCATTTAGGCTACAATTGATAGGTTCAAAGTTTTTATAGAACTATTTATCTATTATATCAAGAGTATTTTTCTGTGTGCCTTCCCCAATATGTATTAAGAGGTTAATTCAAATAATAATATGCTGCTTCAATAAAAAATGAAAATGTGGTTTTCATTCAAATGATTATACCTAGTGTAAAAACAGTTCTATACAGAATTCTAACAACTTTAAATATATATGTATATATATATATATATGTGTGTGTGTGTGCGTGTGTGTGTGCGTGTGTAACGCATTTCGATAACTTACGTATGATTTGATATATGTTGGATTTTTCATTCACAGCATGGGAAAATTACAGGTAAATAGTTTCTGGATAAGCAACCATATAAATCCAAGGATTTAGCATTGGAATAAATAACGGATGCTTATTGTTTACATTTTAAGGAAACCAGGAATGTATTTACATTCGAAGAGATTCGTTATAATATAAGACATGAATTGTGATTTTTAACAAATCTAGTAAACAAGCAATTATTTCAAAAGTGATTTGAATTGCATCTTAGTTCTACGTAAGGATTGTAAGGTTTGTTTTTGAAGTTAAATATAATTTTTTAGTATTTAGATATAGATAACTTTATTATAACAGACACAATTTTTTATAAGAATTGCATGTGATTATTTGAAGCAATTACTTTTCTGTATTTCAAGGAGGTTAAATTTCCCTGAAGACATTCGACAGTGCAATGACGTCCATTATTTTGTAACATGCAGTGACACCGTGTGTTTTAAGTTAGTAAAGCTTTAATTCAGAAACATTGCAATATGCAATTACAGTTCACATTGTAACTGATTTACTGTTTTACCATAAGTGTTATGTAAGAAATTATGCTCTAATATAAATACCCAGAGGGATATTAAGGCTGATATTGAGTAATGGGATAACAGTATTTAGTGTCTGATTGTTAATTCATTCATAAGGAAAGTGGATAGCAGCCAGTTCTGCACTAGAATAAATATTTTTTCACAACGTTATGTAAAAATGTAATTCCAAAAGGAGGAGGAGGTCAGGAAAAGAAAGAAGATTGTCTCTCATAGGAGGTAAACTGAAGAAATAAATAATTAATTGTATATGAAAATGTGATTTTTTTAATTTGTATGTATCTTTGTAGCAACATATTACTTTCTTTAGTTTTATAACGTACATATGAACCTCATCTGTGACAGATCTATAATCAAAATAAACTGGACACTATATTCATATTCGCTTCGCGGTATTGTTTGTTTCTGTCCAGAATAATTAGTTTTTGTCCTTCTCCATATAAAACGTAAGCGTTATAAAAACAACATCGTGTATTCAATATGTTACTCATTTTGTGGAATCTGCGTGGATAAAAAATGAAGTTAATGTTAACCAGTTTGCTTAAAAAATTTTATTCGTAGCGTTCTGTACAAATTCTTTAAAAATATAAAGAAAAATAAGATATAAATGATATCAACTAATTTAAAAGAAGTCCACACTTTAAAAAAAAATCAAAACGTGCATACAAAACGTATGCATACATCCACCATTCACCCATGTATGTAGTAGTGTTATATTTGGGCTGATGCATCTGCCACTAGTGTCTCGCTCCTAGACAATGGTGCAAAAGATATTCGACAATCTGATAGGTCCTGAACTGTCAGTTAAACTTAAACCTCTCTCCCATCGACGAAATGTTGCATCCCTCTGCCTGTTCTACAAGTACTTCAACGGTGAATGCTTTGAGGAACGGCAAGCACGTTTTCCCCGTCGGCGTAAATACCCGTGACAACCAGCTAAATCCCACCCTTTCACAGTAGAGATCCCTAGATGCAAGAGAGCATTTCACTTAAGTAGTTTCTTCCCTAGAACAGTTAGACTTTGGAATTCCCTTCCAGAACCCTGCTTCCCCGACTGTACTGACATGCAGAAGTTCAAGTGCAACGTGAACCGACATCTTGCTGCACAACTTCCTACACAGTGCCCCTGATGCTTATGTTCCTGATAGTAGCCCCTACAACAACTGGCAATGTGCCTTGATTGGGGTGAAAATGTAATAATATATATATATATATATATATATATAATTATATATATATATATAAATTTATATATATATATATTTAGTGGAAATGGTAATTAATAAAAACTGAAGAAAGTGCTCAACACTGTTGTAGATCAGATATGGATTATATTTTTTATTACCGTATCTTTCTGTTAAGTAACATTATTGTTTTAGCTACTTCACCGTTTTTTGGCCGTCTGTAGCATCCTCAGACTTTTACAGTAAAAGTCTGAGGATGCTACAGACGGCCAAAAAACGGCCAAGTAGCTGAAACAATAATGTAACTTAATAGAAAGATACGGTAATAAAAACATAAAACGTATATATATATATATATATATATATATATATATATATATATATATATATATCGATTAGTTAAAGGCGTTGAATTTAAACGGTATTATATTGTTTTGAACACAATTAGTAACAAAAATTTTCGTCATAAAAAACAATGAATATCGAATAATGATTTCATTATCCAAAATGAAAATTCCGCTATAAAGAATGATAATCAGAGATCTTTTTAAAATTGTTTTTTTTTAATTCATTATATTTTTTGATTAAAAAAAATGTACGCACTCATTTACTCCGTCAAATCACAATAAGTAACACATTTAATTCCAAAACGTAACATATTCTTCAAGAACAACTAGTATTAACACGAAAATAGTTTTATTGACCTTCATGCCAAGATAAAATTGTAGAATCTCTTCTGATTCTACACTTCAATTACTTTTCTCCGTTAATGGGAAAGACATCGTTCACAACTGAGGCAATGCTTGATCTACTTTCCGCTCCCCACAATAAATAAACGATATTCGAGTCTAACTATGCCCTCGTGGGAAGGCAAAATAAATAGGAACGCATAGTATAAAGATCCGTCATGTTTACCTAGAATTTACTTAGCTCTTCATTGTGTGCACATATACTACGTCAATTAACAGTTAACAATGGCAAGGCCTACTTACGTTTATATTGCCTTGCTATTTCAAAAAAACAACAGCAAACGTGTGCAACGTACTACTTCTTGTATTTCTTATATGTAGACAAGTTAGGCGACATGAGTCAGTGTTTTCGAAATGTTGACAAATATATTAAAATATTAAAGTATATTCGAATTAACATATCGTAAAAGAGGAACAGGAAGTTGCAAATATTTTTATCATATACTCTTCTCTCTTTCTTACCCACACTTCTCTCTCTTCACACACTCACACACACGCGTACACAAAAAGACACACACAAAAAGACACAAACACACACACACATACACACAAACACACACACACATATATATATAGTTCATATTATGGATTTAATCAGTAGTTTTTTTTTTTGTTATTCATTTTGTTCCGTAAACTATCAAAACTCTAATAAGGTAAATTGGATGATCCTTTGATTGTGCTATTCATTTTGTTTGTTCATGAGCACATCTGTTTTAATATCATCGAATATGTTTAACCTAACACGAGAACAGAAAACAAAAAAAATGTTACGTGTAAATAGATATATTTTCATGACAGGTTAATTAAATATTCAGAAATAAGAGTGTGCTAATATGAGAAACCAATCTTCAAAATTACTGTATGATTAATACAGAGTAAATACAGGTGTGCAAAACATTACAATACATATAATCCGCGTTGTGGTATAATTATAATCTATTACAAACACCTACCTCACCATCGTTCATATGTGTGCTAATATAAGATGTAAGGTCGATATTTGCAAGTCTAGATCAAAGATATACATGTTTATAATATAATCGATTCTGTCGTCAGTCAAGCGTACTTGCTTGACTTCAGCTGTAACATCGTCGTGTGAAGAAGATCGAAGTGATTAGCGCACTGGAGCCTCACGGGAACGATTTAGGCGGGTGTTGAGGTGTCAAATGCAAAATTTAACGCGTTGATTGAGACGAAAGGTATAGGTGGTGGCACACTGGGGCACATTACCTCGTGCAGCTGCAAAACTTGGCTTTTCAAAATATTCAGAGAGCAAACGAAGTAACCTACATTTTCTCGTTAGAATTTCTGATCTCAGCAATTTTCATTTACAGTCTCCTCATAAAATCTTATTTCACTAAACAAATCTCAATGTAGGTATCGCACTATTATTAGTTGAGGATGAAGCTATAAAAATGGCGGGCTTTATCCTAACACACATACACACGCAGATATATTATATATATATATATATATATATATATATATATATATATATATATAGAGAGAGAGAGAGAGAGAGAGAGAGAGATAGAGAGGAGAGAAAATATGTATATATGGATAAAACATTTTCTATACGTGCGGTTGTTTGTCAAGTAAATGACATTTTAATAATCTCAGATGTAATTTTTTCTTATAAACAACAGAAGAGCATCTGAATGCTTACACAGTAAAATATTGTTTTAAAAAAAAACTTAGCATAACGAATTTTCACCCTACAAATAAATCCGGACTATATATTAAAGAGCGCATACCATTTAACGATCAATTGACGTCCCATCTATGTAGCTACATACTAACTTATACGAAAAACGATGCCACATTTTAAGTTGCGCTTCCTTTAGTAGCCAGGCCAGATTATTTTTGTTCAGGAGCTGTGTAATCTACGACAACACAATAAATAAATAAATACTACTGATCATATTTAATTAATCGATTGAGCAGAGGAGATTACATTTCTTAACATTTCTTACAAAATGAAGCTTATTTATTTACACACATTTACAAGGCATATCGCAGTCTTCTCGTTTTTTGTGAATGTTGAATAGTTTTGAAATAGCTGAGTGCCCTTTATTCACTGCACTATTACAGACTTTAGAGAAATCTTGAGTCCCTATGCTTTTCGATTCTATGCGTTATCTGTTATTTCAGCATGTTTGTTCTGGGTGTGGTTAATTCTCTCTTACAATGATTTCTAGCATCTATGGATGTTTGCCTATTTGTATTTGACTTATGACCCACGAACCGTATGAATGCCTGCTGTCTTTGTACAATGCCAACTGCACAATCTACATGTGAGTGCGCCATGCTATAATAGTTCCGTGTTGGAACAAGTTGGAGCGTTAAAAATGAACATGCAAGGAATATTTGGAAATCTATGTATCTCATATTTTGACCCTTTCAGGGTACTTTAATTTCTGATTACTTAGCGAAAATTAAAACGCAGTGAAACTAGAACAAAATCACTGTTACAAGTGTAAAATCAATATTTGAACAATGTATTTTGCAATAATTACTTTATGAAATTAAAGGCACTACATATATATTTTTTTAATTTTCTGGTAAAATATAAGTATTTCCTTAAGCGATAAGCGGATAATTTATGACTGAACAAAATTTGAAGACGTTGGATGTGATGCCTCTCATCACTACCGTTACCTAATCGTTCTTTTCGATCGCGCTTCTGTAAAAGTTTCAATGTTAGTTTCATTTTAAGAAATATTCATTTAGCAGGAATCAACAATAACATAATTTGTAATAAGAATTTGTAACGGTCATTTTTGTAGCAGATTTGCTTCTCATTTTATTTCAACATGGCGGAATAATGAAGAGAACGTCAAGACGTTCTACTTTAGACGACATTTTTTTTAGTTTTTAAGACTTGCACATCAATCGATCGATAACAAGAGCAGAAACCAGCTACTAATACAACCTATGAAAACTTCATTAGATCACACCAAGAAGCAGCAAAGACGTGTATACCTCTGAAGCCCAAGGTAAAGCTAAACGTACCGTGGGGAAATGACAAAATAATATCAAAACGAGTAATGTTTAAAAATAATAAACAAAAACCAACACCAAATACCCCACTCGAAATAATACAGAACTAAGGAAGCAGGCCCTTCAAGAGCTTAGTAGGATGTACCTATCAGAACAAAAGAAGTATGTTCAAGAGTAAACAGATGGAATCCAGAATGCAGCAGATAACAAACAATCATATCTGGCTTGCCAAGTAGTAAATGAAATATCTGGTCGCAAACGACCTGCCAAAGCTAAGTTAAAGGCGAACACTCACGAAAATGTATGTTCGAAATAGAAAGCAGATTTTGAAAAGCTACTTTGAAACAAACCAGAAGTGACAGAAAAACCAGTTCAGATGGTTGCTCTACAGGGACTCAATATTGAGAAAAGTAATTTTAGCTGTACTAAAGAAGACCAAGAATCGTAAAGCTGAAGTCCGACTATTCTAATAGTGTATGTCCGTTGAGTATATATTTACTCCATTTTCATGGAGTGGTCGGTATGCTTTCTATATTCGGCAAACTTGTCGCAGCTTAAAATATAATCCAAAAATATAATAAAGATGCTTATAGGTGATGATATTTATATTTATTATTCGGATTACAGTTCTGATCAAAAGTGGTGTGTGTACGTTATACATTTATGGATTCATTTTTTCTGTCAAAATTGTTCAAACAGTTTTATGATTTTAGTTCCTTTATCCTTCAATTATTTTATAATTTAAATAGTCATTCAGTTGTAATTCTACTAAAACATATTTGCCCCGCTTAAAATTTCAAACGGTTATGCGAAGCTTTAAGTTAGCTCAGAGCATTGATTAATAGACAGGAATTTACAAATTAGAAAAACATATTTAACCAGGAAATAAATATAAGTAAATCAGTAAATTTTATAAACTCTGGAAATGCTGGTACAAGATTAAATTTGAAATTTAGCAATTTTCAAATAGCTCCAATATATAAGGCACAAAGTAAAAAAAAATAAAAATGTGATTTAAATTTGATCTAAAAATATCTTGAATTTGTTTTATGTTATGTACATATTTTTTACTAAACAAAATTATATTCCTTTGTTATTTAGTAATTATATATACATATATATATATATATATATACATATATATATATACATATACATAACTTGTAAACACGAGTTTATATTAATCCTTTGATCTTTCCCATGCAGATTGGGTCTAGATGGTCATTTGTAGCTAAATATTCTGTGTTTCTTTATCTTTGTCGTTCTATGTACTTTCTTATATGTATCTGGATCTCTGGCATATCTTGTTTTATATGTATAACTTTGTTTAAGTTTTATAATATTCCTCTTCTTGGCATCTGATTTTCCCTTCGATACACAATAAGCTTTCGTTGTCGTCCATCGTCAATTTCATTTGTACTGTTTAGATTTTTCACCTCAATTTCTCTAAACTGCTTAATATTATCGTTTGTTTAGCACTTTATATGTTTAGTACCTCTTTGATCTTATCTAAGCAATATGCTAGGTTTTTAAAAGTTATTTTGATGAATCCGACATTATTTAATAGACAACACTGTTGACAGAGTGTTCTCGCAATGGTATCCCAGATCATCACAACCCTCTGCCTATTTAAATAAAAGCAGCATTTATTTTGTCGTTTATTTCCTGTCCGGAACGATTGCTAATACATTAGCCTCTTTGTTCTTTTCAGTACCTTTTTCCATTCTTATTTGTTGTATTTTTTTCGTTATTTAAAAGATTAATGGGTGAAATTATATTGCACGTCTGATTACAACATTTTTGTTGATTTTATTTTATTCAAGAAATTAATTAATATGTTATTAACATTCCTCATATCGCCCTTCTTACCTGAGATAATTTACCCATGATCAAACAACACATAAAATAATAGCCGACCAAAAAATGCCTACTGAATTACTGAATTAATTATTACAATTACATAGGAGCAGTCACATAGGTTATCCTCAAAGAATGTATATTGAGAAAAAAAAACTTGTTCTCAGTGGAATTCTAATGGCGCCAACTTTCTTCAGATTTCTAGTATTACGACCTCTCTCGCTAATATTTGAAATTAGTATACGTTATCGCAATAGCCGTTTATCATTGAGTTCACGTTAAAAAAACAATTGGTATTCACTTTAATCAGGGAAAACTGTTTCTCCTAATGGTTCTCTTCACACTCATCCAGTGGAGGTCATTTATGTGGTTTCTGTCCTCTGTCTTTGGATTCTATTCAACCCATCATATGTGTTTTAGTGTGGTGCCATTTCTGGAGGGTCGAGCGTAAATGCCCAATTATATTTTTTAAAGATTCTATGTGTGCTTTTTGTATTTTACATCTGTAACAATTACTGTATTTTGCTATTAAGTGTCCGAATGAAAAGGTGTTTTATTAAATATTTCAGCCGTGTTTATTGATGTTCTTAGTTGTATTTCTAATCTCCTCCGTTCTTTTTCAATGTTGTTTGAACTGTTACTAGTTCTGTCACTTTCAAATGGAGTGATATTGACTTGCTTCATCTTCCATATTTATTTGAAATATTTTACTAGTTCCACGTATTTTTCCGATCCCCTGTCTCTTTAATGGCAGAAAACTTTGATTTTGCAGGAATTTTCTTTCCTGTGCACTATTATCGATACAGTAATCTTGCTTGGATGGATTTATATCTATGTATATCCATGTCTTAGCGGGTGTTGTGACGTTAATTCTCAAGTACAGCTGCCGGCATGTGCTTGCCCTATTCGCCCGGGTATTCCAGATACAGATGCATGCATAATTAGCACTATGCTACCTTCCCTTACTTGATCGGGTCTATTTTATATTCCCTTAATGCTAGTTTGCGACATTCGCTTATGATGTGGTTTATTTTTTCGTATGTTTGTCCACAGTGTCCGCATTTACTGTTTTCTTGTGTCTTGTTGATCCGTGCTTTGATGTTGTTGATTTTAATTGTGTCATATTCTGTTGCTGTTATTAAATATTTAGTTTCTCTTTTTAGGCTTACATTTTTAACCATGCCTTAATATTTTCTTCAGTCTCATCTTTTGTCATCCGTATAAATTGAGCGTATTAGTGCTAACATCCCCATTTTCATTTTCTCGTCTTATATATTGTCCCCTTTATTATTTATTGCAACTTATTGCAGTGACTCTTGTTGCCCTATTTATTATTTCGGTATACTGCATGAATGGTATTCCTATTGTAATACTTTTTATAATATAATTCCTATAGCAGGCGTAATAATAATATACTTAGAACATTGCGTTATATTTATATTAAAGTAACGAGTCTTTTTTAATCGATTATTAGATGCATTGCATTCACTTACATTTACGTTTGTAGCTTAATGTAAGCACTACTGATGAAACATTTTCCAAAAACGTTGTAAGGAAATGCACATATCCTTTTCACTTTTTGCAATATCCATTTGCTTTCCAGTTCCATATAAACCATTCAACGTCTATCTAATTGTTCGCAATCTGCCAATTGGTTGCGGACAATTCCATTTAAGCTAATCATCTAAGCTCATTTAAGCGCTGTTATACATTTAAAAGTTGTATTGTAATCGTTTTTGTATTGTTGTGATTACAATGCATATCTGTAATTTAAATCCCATGCAAATTATTTAAAGCATTACGTTCATTAAATGAATAAGTATTATATTTTATTACATCAATCAGCATTAATATTGTGTATGCTAAACTTGATATCATTAATATTGTGCATTCTTGACTTGATATCATTAGCAATGCAAATGATCGCGGTTTATTCATTAAAAATAATTATGCATTATTTACATCAAAAGATAACTCATTATACATTAAGTGCAATTGTGCTGTACCATGTTTTGGTTTCATATTAATTATACCATTACGCTATTAAAGACTAGTAGAATAAGTAATAATAATCGTATTGACCAATTTCCCGTCAATTTGTTTTTTATAGAAAAAAAGCACATTTTACAAGGATGAACAGACGCATCTTATAATATTGTATTTATATCACAGGATGAGTGTATAGAATTGCAGAATAATTATGCACATGAAAATAGAACTGTGACAAGCATGATATGCTTAAGATAATTCATAGTGAATTCTATCAATTAGTTTAAAAGATTTTTAAAGAAATGTAAAACAAGACGCAACCATGTATCGGTAATTCATATTGCACAATAAACACTCACTCTCTCTCTCTCTCTCTCTCTCTCTCTCACACACACACATATATATATATATATATCGCTAATTTTGTGAGAATGATATAAATTGAATTTATTAAATTAAAATAATCTATATAAATAGTTCACCGATTGTTTTCCTGGCTAAATAACTAAAAAGAACCATTAATAAGCTCTCAGTTTATGTTCGTCTCCTACTGATAGCCTGTATTTTGTTATTATATTAGTTTTGCATAGCTTACGTATAGTGTACATTATAGTATGGAATTTTTAGGCAGCTTTGCATAGGTTTTTCTGTAACATACATTTTGATCTATCTATCTATATATATATATATATATATATATATATATATATATATATATATAAAAGGGAAAATGTATGAACGTATGTTTGTGTGACTGCTAAAAACTTTTGACCGACGGAACAAAATTCACGAACTTCATAGCATATTAAAGCCCCGCACTCCGGACGACAAATATCGAAAAACTAGCCCAAAATGCCCATCAGAAGTGCGTCAAGTGATCGATTTTCTGCAGCGGGGGGCAAAAAAGTGGCATTTTAATATCATGTTTTCATATTTTTAAATCGATTTATAACTGCCTCCAAAATACGGTCGCCAACTCTTCTACATAAAGTGTACACGGGGCCGTTTATTTGGGGGCAACTTGTATTTAAAATCCGCTGAGTAATGCCACGTGATCTTGACGTCAGCATCTCTAATGCCAGTCTGAATTTAAAAAACACGTTGTCGGTAAAAAAATTAACCCTTACACAAGCTAAACTATTAACTTCTACGCTATGACAACGTTACCAAAGTTATTAGCACATTAAAAATAGTTAGATAAGATAGTTAAACGAAAAATAACAAGCCAAAAATGTGAAGTAAAAAAAATACGCTTACAACAAATATTAACGCTCGAAGTTTTTACAAAAAATAAACAACCAGACGCCATTTTCGTTTTTAGTAACAGTCGTTAGAGTAAGGAAGACGAAGTGTGTGTGTGTGAGAGAGAGAGAGAGAGACATACACAAACTCAAACAGAGAGAGAGAAAGAGACAGAGATAGATAAAGAGAGATGTCTAGACAGGAAACGAAATACGTAATTTAATATACGCTAATGTGAAGTAAAACAAAAAATAAAATACTGCTACGTCATCTCGTAACGCTCCCGCGAGGACCTCATTTAATGACTATCTGTCAATCAAACCTCTTTCATTCGCTTTATAAGCCGTATTTTAACACTATAATCAATTCCTCTTACTCTTGGCCTACACGGTTAAGTGGTTGGACTTTTTTTCACCTCCGCCTCAAGGCTCCCGGGTTCAATCCTGCCTCACAACCAAAACTATTTTTTCTTTTACATCTTTAGACACGCGGGCAACGTTTCTTTATTTTTTTACTTCGCGTATTCTTTAGTTTACTTCCCCCCCTATACACACAGTGTTTTTTTTTTTTTTTTTTTTTTTTTTTTTTTTTTTTTTTTTTTGGTTTTGGTTTTTCCGATTTTTTAACATCGTTTCAGGGTTATTACTTACCCCCCATACACACACCTACAAACATCCGGGCAACGCCGGGTACCCACCCCCCGCTAGTATATTTATAAATGCCAAAAATATTTTAAAAGATATTTAACAGTATATAAATGTTCGAGTATGAGAAAAATGAGATGAAATGTTGCGGCGAGTGTGACTGAAATGTTTGTTGATTTGCGTCCAGTTTTATTACCGGTATAAGAGAAAACTTCAACACAAATCAAGTCTAATTTATTGACAAACCATGTTAGAAGGCATGTAGGAAACAACTTTTCAAACGTGTGGATGTTGAACCTAGATGGTTTTCACTAGTTTGTAATACACATAGTCACTTACTCCGATAAGTAGTTCTACACAGCAGAAACAGGAAATGATCCCAATGAGGCAAAACATTTGTTGGTTTTCCCTTAAACTACGACTTGAAACCGGGGAATAAATTGCCAAAACTGATATCTTACTTCAGGTTAATGATATTTTCTGCTAGACCTGTCCGTAGGCTGACCACGGCTACTGACAACTGAGGGTACAATATACTAAAATGTAATATTTATTATTATTATTAGTAGTAGCAGTCGTAGTAGTATTAGCATTATTATTACTAGTGTTAGTAGCAGTAGTAGTAGTGGTTTTAATGGACATATGACAAAAATATTGAGGTAAAATTAAAATGTTTTCTTACTTAACCACAATAGAGTTAGATAACGGTCTTGTTTGTTTAATGCAGGACGATTCCAAAAGAAAGGCACTGTTTCGTAAATATATTAATGTGAATGAAAGTGTGAAAGAACAGATTTTTCAGTTTTTGTCATGTGCGACAGCGACAGTAGAAAAAAAGGTGACGCACCAAGAGAAAACGTAAAGACAAAACAGGGTTTACTAGTTTGAGAATTTTTAAATAAAAAACAGCCTTGGTTGCCTGGATACGGGCCCGAGATATGGATCTACGTATTGGGCCTCCTAGATCAACTGAGATCAAATTTTGTAAATTTTTTTCCGGGGGCCGTAAAGACAACCCGGAAAAATTAAAACAACGATCATCCATTTGATACTAATGTGCTTGAACGCGTTAATGGAAAATTTGCCATATCGTATTGATGTTATTCCTGCTAAAAGTGGGACATATAAGGCACTAGTAACAGGAGAAATTAAACTTTACTGTAAATGGAATATTCGAATTAATAGCTTTATTTTTTGCTACGTTTCCTTCAAGGAGTATTTATTCAGGAAATAACCTTAATCTCTCTGAATCGCCCCCATTTTAAACACCAGTTTATCATCGAAATAACATGACATACTAAAACGTGTTTTATGAAATTTATATGGGATTTTTTTTTTGAAAACTACAACTTACAAACAGTATACTTTCTGTATAATACATCATATCAATTTCATCGTCGTGTATTGTCGTATATTCGTCGTATATTACACAAATCTTCTGTTTTATTTATATCGATAAGAGTCCACATATAAATATGCAAACATATCAACGACACATGCTATTATACGAATGTTTGTATGTTGCTTAAATCTCTGAATATTAAATGAAATATCACGTGGCCACACATTACGTCTTTTAAAACGCAACAACATTATTTGAATTCATTGCATTCCATGGCGCGCAACTTAATGCCGATTTTAATTTCGATATCAAATTATATGCTTTGCCTTCTTTTGAGTTAATTATATATTGTATAATGCACAATAATTATAGAACAATTTATTCAAATACATTGGCGCATTTATTACGAATCTGGCAATTCACAACTATCAATTAATTATTTGTCTTAATGCAAAGCGACAGAATAAAGTTTAACTATGATTTTATGAGTTCATAAATATTTCAATTTTACGAAAGGTTTGAATCAGTAAGTTGTTTTACCCTATCGTTTATCCTGTTTAATTTTTTTATATTTTATTGTAAGAATTTACACCAATAACAACTTACTTTAAAGAATAAAGTTATTTCATTCGTGCGTGTTACCAGGTTCATTTTTCACACTCTATTAGTTTAGTTTCTGTGAAAAAATAGCCTCTTTTGAAACACCTTACTAAAGTCTAGCACCTACAAACAAATACAGATTTTTCCAGCAATCCACTATAAAGCAACGTTTATCATACATTATGGCTTGCTTTGATAAGAATCTGGAGATTGCATCCATTACTCAAATACGTTATTAACACGACATATCTATATAAAAATGTTTTAATCTATGTAAAAAGTTCCATCTATCTTAGAACATTGTTACGTCCGAGAAAACAGTTTTATATATTGTGGAAAATAGTTTTGTTCGGTCGTTTTAAAATGAATGGTTCAGATTTTCAGCTGATTAACAGTCACGAGATTAAACGTATGTAACCTTGAAGAGAATTGCTATATTCTCTCAACATGTTTTCAGACCGTTAAAATATCTATATACCCATTTGTATTTTTGTTTATATCAAAACCTTTTGTAATTATGGAAAGAATAATACGTTATTGTTGATTGTGGCTGTGCATGGCATGTCCAATTCCATCTTTTTCAAAGACATATTAATAAGTTCAATGTGCTGCATAGTTTGCATACCAGATCATGGAATATTATCAGACATACATAAAACAAATGTAAATAAAAAGTTAGTTATAAATTTGTATTAATCAATATGCTGCATATGTATGAGACATTTCAATGCAATGTAAATTTTATAGCTTTCTTTCGGAATAGACACCGGCACCTCCTCATGATACCAACGGCTATCGAAATAGATGCCCTCAACCATATCTTGTATGGTACGGATAGGGCGAGTTGGTGTAATATGTATATTGAGCACCCGCAACCGTAAAAATAAAATAAATAAGAGCAGCGAGGGGAAAAAGAAAGAAAATAAACGCAGTACGCCTCCCGCGTTGAGAGATGTAAAAAAAAGTATTAAGTAGGAAGGTAAGCATACTGGAACCTGTAAAGCGAAAGAGGAAAAGAAGGTGAAAAACCCCGTCCATTCTGCCGTCACGGTCACGGCGGGTTACAACGTCGCGGTGTGTCGAAATTAGGTTAGTCATCGTAAGACGTATGATGACTTTAGAGCGAGTGAGTATAACACAATCAACCGGTCACTGACGTGCGTCCTGCGTCACGTGGTACACTAAATGTCTTGGAAACGGTCCCATTACTGTGTGACGATAAGCCAGTCAATAGGGTCTGAATATCAAGCAGAAAAATCATACCTGAGATGTTGGATGTGGGTGTGTGGCTCCTTTATTCTCTCAGGATGACCTCTTCAGCCTGGTGGCATTCTGGTTGGAATCTTTCTTCTTCAGGACCGCTTTGTTGTTTAATGGAAACATTTAGGCAGGCACAAAAAACACACACACAGCACGACAAAATCACCATATATGAGAAATACAATAAAGTATTTATTCTACAAAATGTATACAATATATACACAAAGACAATTTACACTTGATAATCTTCAAAATTAAATTACCTTACCAAACTAATGAGGAGAGGGGGTCCTACTTCTCTCATTCTCAGAGGGACGGAAAATATGTGTTCACCTCATGTTGTCCTGACCAAAAAGAGGTCGGTAGAGGAAAGGGAATTTTGGGGTTACGTTTTTGTGTACCCTTGCGCCTACGGCCACATTACCAACTGACCATGCAGGGAAGGGTGTGCAAACGACGACTACAACCGTGGCATTGATATATATATATATATATATATATATATATATATATATATAGAGAGAGAGAGAGAGAGAGAGAGAGAGAGAGAGATGAGAGAGAGAGTATTTAAGTTTTAACGGACAAAATCCGTCCTGTTTGCTATTAAGAATACAGGAAATCATTTATCGGGCAGTTTTAAATATTGACCAGCCCCCAAAAAGAGAAAATGTGACTCAATACGTATTTGTTGTTACCTAGTTTTTAGTGTTTTTTTAAACGATCCAATAAGTAAGCACGAGCGGTTCACAGAATTTTTTTTATGTTTTCCTTCTCATTGGATTGGATTGTGGTGTTGAGTTGTGATGATTAATCACCTATAGAACGTGTATAGTTTGAAAGAGCCCCACGCTTAACTTCAGAATGAGTTCTTATATTTTGCATCCCTCCCTTACTAGCCTCCTCCTCACATGAAATCGATTAACCCTTCTGCAGACTGTGCTGACATTTACTGCAGTCGCTGTGTAACACCCCCCATGTCTTAGAACGTTGATCAGTTCAATGCTTCCTACACGAAGGGATTCAATGTGGAATTCTGGCTTTGACACACGTGCGTGATAAGTGTATTGAAGACAATATTTTCAACAGGGAAATGGGATTATTCAATAAATACAAATACCAACATGAATTATAATAGCATTGCAATTGCATTCTCGTTTGAACTATCCGTGTTTAATATAATAATACAATATATAATTATTTTTGAAGAGTTCTATGTTGCTTATTAGTTCTTCAGTTTCGGCTCGCTCTCTTTTATTTCTCGCACTGAATGTAGTAGCATATTGCGTTATATATTTACGCTTGTGGATTATAATAATAATTCTATGAACGTAATCTATCTAAAAAAAACTTTCCTGCAAATCTTAGAGAATATTTTTATCGCATGTGTTGTACAGCTTATGATTTGCATTCGTCATTTATATATATATATATATATATGTAAGTCTAATTATTAATATTGCTTGTCCGATTTTGCAAGACTTTAATTAGAAAACTAATTTTGTCGCTAAATTGAGAGCGATTATAAATGTAGTTTAAAGTAATGTAATTTCCTTCATAAAGTCCTAATAAAATAGGAATAAACTCTTGTGAGTTTTCAATTATGTGTCCATTTTTTTATTATCAGAGTTAGTCATCATTGGAATCCATCATTTCGCTGTTGAAACCCGGTTCGCATTCTTGATGATATCCGTACGAAATGAATATAAGAGACATCATTTGCTAATCCGATGAACTCATTTCTCGTATTAAATTATCTGGTCGTAGCAATCGTCATCATTCTGCGATAAAATTAATCTTTCAAATGGTTATTAAGAGAACCTAGTGCCCCTAATTATACCATAACGATGATTAAATGTACTATTCATTTCTCTAACTAATAGCTGTTTCGATATATATATATATATATATATATATATATATATATATATATATATATATATATATATATATATATATATATATATCGGTAAAAAAAATGCGAATGCCTTCCAGTGATTCAAACCTTTTTATATATTATTGCCAGTTTGTACACGCAAAATTGACAAAGTATTTTTGCATTAAGCGATTGTTACACACAAGGAAACCAGGCAACACACCACACACATGCATGATGATTGCAGGGACTTGTCACACAAGTGCCACTCACTCAAACACTGAGAGTCCATGTGCCCGAAAATGACTTTTCTTAGTCCTGCCAGCAAATGCACACGCTCAAGTAGACATGACACTGAAGACGGTCACTGGTATACATTCATATATATATATATATATATATATATATATATATATATATATATATATATATATATATATATATATGTGTGTATATATATATATGCATGTATGCGTATATATATACTAACATGTACATAAACATGCATATATATGCATTTAATCACATACATATATATATACATATATACACATATATACGCATAAACAGATATACATACATACCCACATAAACATATATATGCACTTACATATATGCATACATATACACATAGATGTACATACATATATACAATCATACATACATACGTATACACATAGATGTATACATATACATGTATATATACATAAACACACACATACATACATACATACATGATGATGATTGCAACATCTTGTCAGACGAGTGCCACTCCCTCAGACATTTAAAATCCATGAGCCCAAACGCCTGATTAAGTATCTATACAAAGATGATGTTACAGTCTTAGCTTTGTACGACAGCTAAGTTTCTCTCTCGGTTCAAAATTTTGAGATCCAGCAACAAGCAAGAGCAAGATAGCCAGCAACAATTTAAACTGCAGACCAGCTTAATGCGGGTACTGGTCTCCCGCTTTATGGTTTTTTAAATCAGAGATGTGCTTCTCCTAGAAAAGTTGCCTTCACCACGGCTTATGGGAGCCCTCTCCACCCCAATACACATACACACACAAATATATACGGTGCTAGTTGGCCGTTGACCCAGAAAAAGAGTTCATTCGCCCTTACATACATACAAACATACATACATACATGGCTATATATATATATATATATTTGTACGACAGCTAAATCTGTCTCTTGGTTCAAAATGTTGACATTCAGCAACAAGCAATATTAAGATAATCAGCAACAGGTCAAACCGTAGAGCAGCGTAATGCGGGTACTGGCTCTCGCTTTACGGTTTTTTAAATCAGAGATTTGCTTCTTCTAGTGGGGTTGCCTAAACATAGAAATAAACACATGCATGCACACATAAATGCACATAGAGATGTACCCATATATATGCAGACAAATACACATAGAGTCACACATATAAGCATATACATACATATGCATATACACACGTACGCATACACATACATGAAAAATACACATTAAGGAGCGTTTAAAAAGTCATAAATCTTCAAGGATCAGGACGACAGTGATGGTGATAGGTACGATTAAATGTATTTGAGATGAATAAAAAATACAATCCAATACAAACAATTTGTAAAGGAGACGGGCACTCGGTGAAGTGTTTGTGCAACTTTACAAATAAATGGACGTAGGTATCAGACGAAAACAAAACTCCAACTAATCAGTCTTAAAGACGCCTGGACTTTCTCTATTTACATAAAATGTTTGTTTATGACTTACATTTCTGCTGTAGATAATAATAATTATTACAAATATCACACATTATTTTACAAATAAATGGCGGGAGGAATTAGGCGAAAACAAAAAATCCAAATAATCAGTCTTAACGACACCTGGACGTTTTTTTTAAACTAAAAAGTGCGTTTCTAATACTCATACTTCTGCTGTAGATAATGATGATGATGGCACATTCCACGCATTATTTTACAAATAAATAGACGTAGAAGTCAAAAGAAAGCAAAAATAAATCTGACAGCTGGGCCTTTTTTTTTAAATAAAAACACTTTAAAATTTAAAGTTGACATATCGTCTAATGGAATTTGATCTCTAATTTGTTAAAACTTTGGATGCGGGAAAGATACAAGCAAAGGCTGGCTGACCGTTCTCCTACATTTTAGTTGAGACAACAGAGAGACTTACTAATTACACCATTGATTTCTGGTGTTTTTAACATATTAGTTAAGACATGAACGACGTTGACGGACGTAGGAACAATGTAGTATTCAGATTGGAGTATCCTACATAATTGATTATGTGTTCTATAGAGATGGCTTCCAGACTCCATAGAAGCGCATGTTTCTCTCACTGTAAAACGTAATAATAGGTTTTGTGGAGGGTTAGACACGATGCCCTTGCTTGTCTCTCATCTTCGTTCCACCCTAAGAATTGTTGCAGTTTTAAAATTTTGGTTATTATGATATGCAATAAGACTGATCTTTGTCAACTCAGTAGCTATTTACTGGCGTAGAGAGCATACGTGCAACAGGTACATAATATAAGTTATATTAGTATCGTGTAGCCGAGAAAATTTAACCTCCACGTTGATAATGTTGAAATAGTTAAACACTCGTCGTGGACGTAAGGTAAACGTGCATGATTATCTTTATAATATAATGTGTGATTGAGTAAAATCATAGAATGTATTATTTATCAGAGTATCATTGTGGATGCGAAAGAAGCAGTGTATGTCTACAGGGTGGCCGAAAAGTCCCAGGACACTGGACGAAATGTCCCAGTCGAAACATATCTTTCTGGGCTAAAGAGAACCCCTTTTACAAAGAAGAAGTTGAAAATAATCCTCCACATGTCATGATTTGGGCTGCATTGACATCTGAACATTTGATTGGTCCTTATTACTTTGATGGCAATGTCAACTAGGAATCATATGCCAACATGATTAGAAACTGGTTCATTCCCAAGTTAATAGAACTTGGTATTAAGGATCCTGTATGGCTACAGCAAGATGGTGCATCCGCACATTATGCACTTCCTGTGAGAGCGCAGCTAAATGCAGAGTTTCCTGATCGATGGATTGGGCGCGGAACAAATTCTTTTGCTTGGCCACCACGAAGCCCCGACTTGACCACTCCAGACAACTCATTATGGGGTTTAATTAAAGGTCAGTTTTTTGGTATTAGATACGAAAACATTAATCAGCTAAAACATGCAATTATTGCAGCTTTTGCTAGCGTATCAAGGAATTCTCTAAAAAAAATGGCACAAAGAACGTGGAGGCGAATGGAATTGTTCAAGAACAACGAGGGCCAACATACTGATCCCCTAGACCACTAAAGTACTCTAGTTGTTTTCTGCTTTGTTTCTAATAAAGTTTACTTTTTGGGTTGAATATATATGTTTTCTGTGTGTTCCATTAAAAATATGTGTTTTATTAAAAAATACATAGTGACCTGGGACTTTTCGGTCACCCTGTATTATTACCAATATTCTTATAAATGAACAGTTTAGCATGTTTTCGTTTCAGACGTAACTGAATAGGCATTATCAAATTCGCAAGCGGGATAATATCATGGCCAGAGGAGGTGATGAAGTCAGGTTTCGTAGTTATTACAACATAGTGTCAGTACATACAGCGCATGCTATTACAAATATATCAGCCTCGTACAGACGTAGTTATATTTTGATTATCTAACGAGAAGCGTTGATGTGCCAGCATAATTATGCCGGTTTTATATGTTGTCAGTATAGAACATAATGTAAAAGTTGTATCGGTAATGCATTATATTTCAATTATTAAGCAATTATTCCTATCTAGAAAAGTAGATAATATTTTTTTCTTCAGTTTGATCGCTACTTTTATCACCTTAAAATAATCACTTGTAGCTGAATATAGTTTTTTATTTTTTTAATTCACATTTTTCTATAGGTGGGGCTGTATTGTTTTTTTTTCGGTGTAAGCCCATATTTCGATGGATTTATTGTTAATGTGAATTAGAGAATTCCGTTATGTATTGATATTCGCATTTCAATAAATTCCATTTTCTTTGCTATATTAACTCACATTACTGAGGATTTTGTCAGGATTACACAGGACCTCACCTCATATTAAGAAGTTTACTGCGAATATCATAAGGTTTTTTATTCGCCATTCACTTTTGATTCTCATAATTTATATTGGAGTTATAATTACATGTTTCCCTTATAGATGTACTTCCGTATCTGTTATTTGCTATGTCTACGCCTGTTCTTCCTCCATATTGTTGTTCTTTCTTTCTTCCCAATATACTTTTTCTTTGATTAATAATACAGTCTTTCCTGACTTCATTATATATATATATATATATATATATATATATATATATATATATATATATATGTGTGTGCGTGTGTGTGTGTGTGTGTGTGTTTCTCCTTAAGATATCCAATTTATCAAATTTCCAGTACTAAAGATTACAACAATATAGTCTAATTGAGTACCGTGCATTAATAAACCCTTATCTCTTAGTGGTCTCCGGACCTTTTTGTTGTAAAATAAATTAACAAATTATATGTATATATATATATATATATATATATATATATACATATAAATATACATATATATATATATATGTATATATATATACATATACATATATATGTATACTAGCATGGGTGCCCGGCGTTGCCCGGGTGTTTGGAGGTGTATGCTGAGCAAAAAAAAGGGGGTAATTTTTTAAACTTTGACCCCTATTATGACCCCTGAAAATTTATTGTTTTGGGCTCAAATCAAGTTATTAAGTTAGATTCATGTCCACGGAAGCTATATCTAAAATTTAAAGTGTGTAGACCCAAAATTGTCGGAGAAGTTTGGTAGAGTTCTCAAAGCTCAAATCGTTGAACTTTGACCCCTTAATCGCCAAATTTCTGGCTAAAAACCGATCACATAGATTTCTCCAAATCTCAGTACCCTGTATATCAAATTTCGAGTCTGTAGACTAAAAATTGACAGAGTTATTTCGTAGGGAAATGTACACAGACACACACACACACACACACACTTTAACTTTTATAGATATATAGATTTAAAATTTGAGTCTGACAGAATGACAAAATTATATTGCAAACCGATATATTAAACAAACGAACTTCAAAGAGACAAATGAACACATAAGTAAAAACAATTTGTATTAGAAAACATTTATTATTCCACGTCTTTTTTTTACAGACCTGACGACTGAGGTTCGCTCTTAATAAAAATTGTTTTTTATAGTCTTAATTTTGACTTCCTTTTTCATAAAAAACTAAAAAAAAAATCAAGAAAGAAAAGAAATTTAATTTTATTTTTTCATTAATTTCTTTCTGTGCAAAGCAATTCTTTCAAACTTACTCTGTTTCCAAAATGTTTTTATTTTATTCCCCTCCCCCTTCATTCATTTTCCTCCGCATCCTGGCAAGATTACTGTACACATAGATTCGAAAAAATAGTCAAAAACAAATATATAAATAAATGTTATCAAAGGCAAGATAAGTTACTTTTCTACCTAACTGGATATCTTTTTTGTGTTTTTATTCAATGTAATATATTTATTCAGCTCGAAAAACATACAGTGTTTACCGATGTGTTGGAAAATTCAAGATGGCGTCTCACACCCTCTTTAACACCGTAAGTTTGGGAAAAGGTGTTATAAATAAAAAACTATACAAAATACTATTAAAAACCCGCCGAATATATGTCAACCTATGTCACGGTAACATATATTGAGCGAGTTTTTAACAGTATTTAAACAGGGCACATCGTAAAAACTGACCCATTAATTTTCCTGAAGTAAAAACTATATAGTTTTTAAACTTTTAAAACTGTACATTATAAAAAGAAAACTGTTCGAGTGATTTTTTTTTTTTTACATGGGTGTCACCACTTATCAAGGCCCAGAGGCCACTCAAGGATAAGGGTTAATAGGTATACATTAGTCATTGTGATTTTAGCATAGTAAACAGTGGGAATTTTGTAACTTGGATTACTTGAAAAAGAAAACTGTTCGAATGATTGAAAATGAAAACAAAATAACGATGTAAATATATTGATAAGAAAAAAACAAAAACAAACGAAGTTTCCGTTTCAGGAACCCGAGTTTAATTTTATGTCGTAATCATTCAACTCGTTAGCGGTTTTATTCAGCGATTAGGGATAACCATACGACATATCTAATTACCAAAGCGATTTTTTTTTGATTTTTTTTTTTTTATTAAAACTAAACCTGTTTAGTTTTAATGAACCAATTTTTTTAAAGCCAACACTTTAGTTATTTTGAGAGCGTGCAACTGCACCCGAAAGGTTGATTAGGAAACTCCAAATCCTTTTATGACTCGGAAAAAAAAGGGCTTTTTATCGGCTTAAATGATAAACTAATGTTAAATATTAGTATTTGCCATCGATTCTGAAATAAAATGAAATCCTGACATTGTGATCATTTTTGCAGGTGTTATGTGCCAAATATTGAAATAAGAATGTTTAAATTCAATTATTGTAATTTAAGTCTTTAATTTTAAAGTCGATTTTATTTATAAAATATCTTTTTAGAAATCAATCTCAAAAACAATCTGAACAATAAATCTCTTTTGTTATGGCTAAGTTTTTGTCAAGGGTAGAAATTATAATAGACAAGTATTCATCCATGATGACATTTTACCGATTTCCTGGTTTACAGGTATTCTTGCTAAATTTCTTCGAAAGAATTGACATAAACAATACTTCAACTAAATACGTATATTTCATGCAATAATGACTTTTATTTCTTCTGACTTTTCCTAAACTAAACATAAAACATCGGTTAGGGTTAGTTTAACATTCTGTAAAAGTACCTTCCGTTTTTTTTTTTTGTTTGTTTTTTTTTTTGTACTTCTGCAGAGAAGGTAAAAAACCGATAAAAACTGGATATATTTTTCGTGTTTTTATTCAATTTAACATGTTTATTCAGCTCGAAAAGAATACAGTGTTTACCGATGTGTTGGAAAATTCAAGATGGCGTCTCACACATTCTTTAACACCGTAAGTTTGGGAAAAGGTGTTATAAATAAAAAACTATACAAAATACTATTAAAAACCCGCCGAATATATGTCAACCTATGTCACGGTAACATATATTGAGCGAGTTTTTAACAGTATTTTAACCGGTTTTTTGTTTATTACACCTTTTTCCAAACTTACCGTGTTAAAGAGAGAATCGGCCGCCATCTTGAATTTTCCAATACATCGGTAAACACTGTATGCTTTTCGAGCTGAATAAACATGTTAAATTGAATAAAAACACGAAAAATTTGCCTTTGATAACATTTATTTGTTATATATTTGTTTTTTGGCAACTTATTCGAATCTAATTTAAGACCACGAGTGAAATGAGAAAAAGAAGTCAGCGGGTTTGGTTGCCATAACAACGTGACGGTAGTGAACGTGTGTGTGTGCGTGTGTGCGCGTATTTCGTGTAGTTTAGTTTCGCATAATAGTTTCGTATTTTTTTAATTTGTAAATAACAAGTTATTAAAAAATTAAACCCTTCCAAGATGGACAATAAATAAAGCCATAATATTTTATGGTAAAGGTAAGAGCGTAGAAACCATTGTTTTTTAGGAGATGTGATTATTGGATTAACCAATCAGAAATCGTCTGTGGCACACACATCTCTGTTTTTATAGATATATAGATAGATATGTGTGTGTGTGTGCGTGTGTATGTATACTGAGAAATTAAATAGTAAAAAGCAAAATTCTATGTAAATCAACCAGTGGTCTTTATTTTAAGACTTACTCGAAGTGATTGATTTACAGACATAAAATACTATGGTGCAATGGTATGCGATATACTTTTGGGGGGTATTATAGTTGTTTAATATGTAATATTCACAAGTATTTATATGGAATATATACTCTTTAAACAACTGTACCCGTATGTGGGTAATACATAATCCCGAGATTGTCTTGAAATAAATAAGAACATTTGAGTTACACATACTTAATATTTAGTCAGTTTTCGTCTCTTCAAAATCTAAGAATATATTTCCATGGATAATGAGACTGAAAGAAGTCAGTGCCTCTCTTGACGCAGCTATTTCTCTTCGACTGATTCTGTACATCACTTTTTATACCAACATCCCCTTGTGTCTTTATTTGTTAGATTTCGTTCTTTATTACATTTCTGCCTTACATACTAGGCAAAAGAATCCCTGCAATATTTAGACAGGTAACTATTATACAGTCATCAATGGCTGCCACCGTCCGTTTTTAATCAATATGACTTTCTCAGAAATAGATTTTATATCCCAATATAAATCTGTGCAATGGCAGAATTTAAATCCACAAATTCTCCGAATTCTACTAATTAATTTCTCTCTTCGAAACTTCTTTCCTAGATTTTTCGAGTTTCGCACCAATCGACAGGATGATGGCAGTATCTTAATAATTTTGCTATACTATACAAACGTTTTCCAGATTTACGAGAATTTTACTAGGTCTTCATGCTTCACAATTTGTTACTTTGTTGGATTTGTACATAGTTAACATATTATTCAATTTAAAATCTTAAAGTAAAGACCTCAATGGAAATTTTATTATTTATTTTACGTTATTTTATTTTGTAATTATTTCTGAACATATTTTTGTTTTGAACGTTTTTCTAATTCTATTTTCTCGATTTTCAGATTATTTTATTTTTAGTATGTTTTCTTATTTTTATAGTGTTATCTTTTCATATGGGTATTTCTGTATCCACATTTATTGTTTCGTTCTACTTTCCATTTTCCTCTCTACATTCTCCACTATTTTCTCCATCGGTTTCATAGTAGATTTCTGTTTTCAATGAGAGTTTAACAAAGCATATCCTCCAATAACACAACGTGTATTCTATTACTATAAATGTCAGCTAATTTAATTAGTAAGAAATCACGAATATTTTTTTCTTTACTCAATAAAACATGGATATATACAGAGACTGCTAATCTTCTTTAAATTCATGATAGAATGAGTCATTAGTATTCTATTTTTTGTTGTTTCTATTAATCGCTCCGACAAAGTATTGGCCTTCTTAAACATGTTTTGACGTCTAAAAATGTTATAACTATAATTTATAACTACATTGTTTCTCGTTTTTAAAATAGTTTGTTTTGATTTTCCCTACCGATGGGCCGAAACACATAAATAACTCCAGTAGACCCGTGTTAGAAGTTACAAATGAAATAAACCACAAGTAGTGTAAAGTGTGTAAATTTTTCACAGTGGATTCGGATAGAGGGTTTTTTTTCGTGAAAGATTGGCGAGGGGGGACCAGAGATTGGAGTTCAGATGAGCACCTGCCATGGAAATAACGATGAAACAAGGATAGGCTCGCAACGTCTCTTCTGTGGGAGAGAGGTTGCAGGGTAGAGAAAAGGCCATCCCCCACTAGGCCACGGAGTCTATTTTGTACTCTGTCATGGCAGGATAGGCTTTTTTTGCAGCTCCTGCTCAGATATGGCAACAGTATTCAATCCTTGGACGTACTTGGCTTTTATGTAGATAGAGAATTGCATCAGTAGTGAGATATCTTCTAGAGCGGTAGAAAGAATCCATCCATTTTTCCAGCGACATTGGCAACAGACTTGGTGTACGTGTTCCATTTCATATCAGGAGTAAAGGTCAAACCCAGAAGCTTGTCAAAACACGGGGCCTCACAAGAGACTTATTGGTCTGTACTGAGAGGGAGATGACTTATCTCCTGAATTCTTAAATACAGGGCAAACTGATGAGGTCTTCCAGTGAGTCGGAAAGCACTTATCCTTAAGGCAGCGCTTAAACAGTTTCGTAAGTATGGGAGTAAGTTCTGGTTGAAGCTTTTTTAACACTATAATTAGGATGCAATCAGCGCCAGTTGCTTTACTGGAATCTAGGTTCTTGATTAGCTTGGCGACCTCATGCACGGATATTTGTATGTTACCTAGCTTGTTCTGTGTTATAGGAGGAAATATGGGGAGTTGATGGCCTTCGTCGCATAAGGTAGAATTAGCTGCAAAGTTCTTTGCAAATAGTTTGGCCTTATCTGACGCTGACGAGATGACCTCTGGTCCATTGATAATGGTTGGGATAGAACGCATACTTCTGTTCATGATCCTATTTGTTATTTGCCATAACTGGTGGAAACCAAGCCGCTTATCAGCTACCTTGGATTCAACAGACTGGACATATAGCTCTCTTGCATTTTTATTACTCATTTACAGTGGTTGCTGGTAGTCCTGAAAGCAGCTTTAGTCTCAGTGCATCTATTACGTTGGTAGCTATGGAAAAAGAGATTTCTGTGCGCGATAGCAGCAGCACATTCTGGGGAGAACCATGGCTGGCTGTTAGGTTTTTGTTGGAATTTTTTAGATGGTATGAATTGGTATATGCCTACAATTCGGTCAGATCTGATACTATAGAGGGCACTTCCTTTTTAAACATGGAGTGCAGATGTAAATCAGATATGAAAGTATGGAAGCTATCCCAGTCAGCCAGTGAGTATCGGTATACAGTACGGTGGGGGGTTCGTCTGTGGGCTTCTTACATTTCGTTTTTATCTTAACTGATACGACGGAGTGGTCGGAACATCGTAGAGGAGAATAAATGGAACATGAACATTGCTCAGGTGAAGTTGAGAGAAAAAGGTCTAAGAGGCTCGCATATTGACCGGGTGTATCGGGCACACGGGTGGGTTCACGAACTATCTTAGTGAGGTCATAACAAATGGCAAAATCATGACAAAACCTCCCCTCATCATCTGTCTTATTTGAATGGGTCAGCCATTCCACGTTATAGACGTAGAAGTCACCACATATGTGGATGTTAGCCGAGGGATGTGAAGACAGTATGTGGTCTATTTTCTCAGATATGCTCTTAAAGATAGTAACTCTGCTGTTGTGGGGCCTATAGAGGGCAAATATAAATGCAGTGGTGTTAGGAAGTGCAACCCTGAAGCACATACAGGGTAAATTAGGATCTTATCTAGAGATATCCCTGCCAGACGGGAAGCCATCCTTAATGTAGGCACATACTCTATGCCCATGGCGATCTTGGGTGTCAGATTTAGCTGTTAAATTAGTGAGTGTAACGAATATATGAATGCATATACGAAGTGCCTTCACTCATTTTCAGATATTTTTACAGGCGTTACAAATTGTCGCCGACTCTTGAAAAGTAGGTATACTATTGCTATACGTTTCATACGATTTTTTTATGATTTCAGTTTCAAATGACCAACTACAGAAAGAAATAGGAATGCACCCTACTAAGACTGTATTTTCACAGCTGATGAACTTCCACGATACAACCTGAGCTTGAGGAGATTTAAGGAGAGCGATATGCAATAAGATTATATTTTAAACTTAAACCAAATGCCACAAAACGTACGGAATGTGTAAGACTGCTTTTAAACCATCTTGTATGAATAGATTATTAGTTAATGGGTAGCATAAGATATTGAAGTTAAGAAAGGAGTCTATGAAGAATTTTGAAAGGTGTGGGAGGGGTAAGAGCGTCAGGACCCCAGAATGTATTAGCCAAATAAGTAATGTCAAAGATAAGGACTGTTGTTGTGTCTATAATGCCAATAAGTACACGGTTTCATGTCAGTGTGAGGAATGTGAACACACTTAATCGTGAGAAACTGAAGATGTACGCAAATGTGATCCAATGTGGCTCAGAGAACGTCAGAAAGAAAGACGATGTCATGAAAAACAGTGAGATGATCGAGCAGATACATTCATATCCTGCTGTTCCTTATGCCACAATGAGCTACGATGAAATCTGGATATACTGCTATGATCCAGAGACTGAGAGATAAAGAGAGAGGGAGACAGTCCTCAGCAGACACATGCTGGCTCGCCCAGTCCCAAGAAAGTTAGATAGAGAAAATTCATCCAGAAACTAAGATGATGCCTTGCAGAGGCAAGATCTACATGCACTAGGCTTTCACTGGATAGACAGTACAAAATTAATATTATGTAAAGATTTTTAGGTAGTTAGGAAAGAGATTTTCTCAGAAGAAGCCAGGCCTCCTCAAATCTGGTCAGTGGCATTTTCACTAGGACAATGCACCAAACCACAACTACATCCTTGTCAAAGACTATTGCTCTGCGTGATGTTTAGTTATTTCTTCCGTTCAGTTAAAACACAAGCGGCTGTCGTTATGAGACAATCGAGAAGATGAAAGCGATTGTGACGAAAGTCATTGACACGCCATTAAAGGAGGGCTTTCATGGGACCTTTCAGAAATTGTGCAAAAAGTACAATAACTGCATTGAATCCGTAGAAGATTACGTTGAAGGGGACAAGAGTTTTAGGTTTCTACTACCAATAAAATATTATACGAGAAAATCTGGACACCTATTTCAGGCACCACGTATGCATATATTTTGTATGCAATTTTGAAAAATATGTTCGTTGTAATGCAAAGAATCATAAATCTTAAGTATCAAATAACACAATACGCTACGTAAATCAACGAGAAGATAAAAGATATGTCTATTATTATAAGGCTAAGTGATCTACCGGTCCTTGTTTTGGTCGGATTCTTATAAATATCGGTCTCTCTCTGGGTCATATCGTTAACGGACAGACATGTCTCTCACTTTTAGATCCGTCGCTAAACGCATATATTGAATTAAATCTATGCGGAGACGGATGCCAATGTTTGAATTAGTTTCACCAATGAGATCAAGTATATTTATAAAACTTCGTCTTAGATTAACGATGTTTTTATTTAAATGTAATAAAATGAAGTGGGTTTGTAAATTAAGTAAGCCGCTCTTCTTATTAAAATGGGATCAACTCTAACCAAGATCTCAATGTCCGTCAAGTAGAAGGATGTATTAATGTGAATTTATCAGACAATAACATATTGATAGTTTGTGTTGGAAATTTGTCAATTTTATTATTTATGAGGGCAGATAATAAATACCAGTTTTACATGTACCTTGGAAACCAGCATGTTGTAGTCAATGTTCTATATGGACGATCAGTTCTTAGAAAGATACCTTGTCTACGGAATCAACGTTTATATTTTCACAGAGAGCAGAAGAAATTGTTTTAAATGATTTTTAAGCGGCGAGTGTGTGCTGTGAATATTTGGCACTGACCGATGTAAATACTGAAGTACTGTTATCTTCACATTCACCCGCTTCTCTCCTTTAAAAGCGCAATTTTAAAATACATGTTTTTCCTTTTGTCACAACTCCTATCAGGCTGAAAGAAAAACTTCATTATTACGATTAAAGTAATTTATTCACTATTATTACAACAAATCTCTCTGTATGTATGTTTGTATATCCTACTGTCTATTCTACATGAGGCTCGCGAATATTAGGAAGATGGAATACACGCCTCCCGTAAACACACATTTGCACAATAATCATGATACAGGTCACAGAAATGCTTCCATAAAAAAATGAAAAATAATTGATTGAAACATATTGATAAATTATGGAATTTTAAACGGAGACAATCAATCAGGCTATATCTCCACGGACAATTTTTCAGAGACATTCGTTATGAGTAAACGATTCACTGGATCGGCAAGACGATGTCTACTCATGGACAAATGCACTGGCCCTAGGGAAAGACGTATCAGTCGAGTGATAAATGAGTAAACATAAGAGAAACACATTACAATTTAACAAACACACTCAGACATATATTTATAGGCAGACAAACAGGAGGCCGGATGTTGCTTGCTGGGAAACTACGTTTAAATAGTATATTTAATTTATGGATATTGTGTATTTTTAAAATAGGTCAAATTTGCTATTGTTTATTATATAATAGTCAATATATAATAGTAATTTCGAAAGTAAATAAAACAAGACTTGGGAATCAAGGATAGAAACTTCCTTAAAACCTGTAGTGCTCCGTCATTATGTGTTACCCTCTAAACAAATGTAGATGCATATCAAAGCAATCATATGTAATTGATCTTAACAGATAATTTTACATTCTCACATGCGTTAGATAGAACTTTAACAAGATTAGCCTGCTACGTTTACAGTGTTTTTATTTACCGTTATATTTCAAAAGATATAATGTATATTTTAACTATTTTAAAGGATATCATGTATACTTTAACTATTTTATTTCTTGTATTTGGAATATTTTCCATGACTTCTCTGTTGTATATCTGCGAGGTCATATTATATTCTCATTTTTTATGGTTTGGTTATATTGCAACATTCAAATAAAATTTCGTTTGTTTTATTCATTGTAATATAAAGAATGTTTATATGCGATTTCAACCGTGAAATTATCCGCCGATACAGAGTTAGAACTAGGATACATCTATATATCCATATATCTATGAACTGAAATTGTCTGTCTGTGTGTTTCTATGTGGATATATTTCCCTAATAAACAGCTCTGGCAATTTTCATTCTATAGACTAGAGCTTTGAAAAAAAGAGTATTGAGAGAAGAAATCTTTTGAATCGGTTTTCGGCCAGAAACTTCGCTGTCAAGGGGGGGTCAAATTACGACGATTTGACCTTTGGAATCTCTATTTAACTCCTTTATCAATTTTGGGTCTAAACACTAGCAAATTTAGACGCACGTTATATGGATATTACTCTAACTATTTAATGTAGTTTGAGCTCAAAAGAATAAATGTAAAAATGTACAAAATTGGGGTCAACTTTGAAAAAACTTGCCTCTGCGTTCTCTACAAAATTACTTAGCCAATGTTTGGTCAAAATATTGGAAATTTTACAGAAAGTGTAGTCAGACATAGGGTAAGATATTCAATTGATTTTGTCCGAAATATTTGGCTGCCACGTGGTAAAAGATCAAAAGATGTGATCTTTGCGGTTTCAAACAAACCATTCAGCGAATTTTAGGATAAAACATTTGAAATTTTACTTACAACATATTCGGCCATGCAGCAAGCTTTTTAGTCATCTGCAATAATGTGGCTACCAGCAGGACAAAATTGAAAGAGTTGACCTTTGTAGATTTAATAAAACAACTCCGCCAATTTTCAGATGAAGGTTACCTAGATAGGAGTCAAACTTATATATATATATATATATATATATATATATATATATATATATATATATATATATATATATATATATATATATATAAGCTAAAATGTATGTATGTATGTATGTATGTGTGTGTGTTCGCTTTTTCTGTATGTCTACAAAAATCTTTTTTCAGAGAAGCGGTCGCTCGCCTAACAACTTTTTAAAACTTTTTATATCACATTTAAATCGTAATATCTCAGAGTTGTCAACAAAGCTCGCCTGTCTATTTAATTTGCTCGACTTAGGGAAGATAAATATTCAACAGTGTTCGCTCACCGAATGTGGATTAAGACTTTTCCTATAATTAATTCTGGCGGCATTTTTCCGGTTTCCCCCTACACTCGCGTTCCGTAGTAAATGAAATGCTACTCTGCAGTCAATAATTGACCTCATGAAGTCATTAAAACATGCCGCTGCCAAATCATAGTAATTTAATAAATTCAAACGCGTTTCTCTTGGTATGTCGCGGTAGTGCACTGGTTAACGTCGCACGGTGTTTTTTTGGCACTCTTTAATCTACAATTTTGCCTCAAGGGTTCCGGTTCGATCCTCATACTTACCTACCAAAACATTTTTTTTATTTTTACCTCCCCTCCGGAGTTTTGATTTACCCAAAAACACACACACCTCCAAATACCCGGACAACGCCGGTTACCCCTCGCTAGTATATATATATAAAGTTATGAACAGTATATAGGGACAGAGTAAACCTAGCTGAACTGCTAGTTTGCATATAAAATTGAAATGGTGTGTGTTTGTGTTAGCCTGTGTGTGTAGATTTCCCTACCAAACTACTCTGTCAATTTTCACTAACAATCTTTTTAATCAGTTTTATGCCAGAAATTAAACTTTCAAGGGGTCAAAGTTCAACGATTTGTCGTATGAAAACATGTCAAAATTATCCGCGAATTTAGGAAACAAAGACTTGAAATTTGAGTCCAAAGCAAAAAATATTAAAATGCCAATATCATGGTCATGTTTTTTTTTAATTTGACCTCTATGGTCTCTACTAAACGACTCAGCAATTTTTGGTTTAAACATTTGAGATTTTACATAAAGTATATTCGGACGTAGGATTCGCTTTTTAATCGGATTTGAGCCGTAAATTTGTTTGCCAAGAGGGCAAAGGTAAAAAAAAAAAATATCTACCATTCTGCGTCTAGCAAACTTTTCTGCAAATTTTGGGTCCAAAACTTTTAAAATTTTTGATACAGGGTATTCAGACATGCTGCATTATTTAACTTGTTTTTTGGACGAAGATGTTGAAATATTTGTAGATTTTAACTAATTCGTCCGCCAATTTTCTGTCTAAACGCTTGAAATAAAAGATAAAAGTTACGTAGAGAGTGGTCAAACTTTTTAATATACATGAATATGCACATAAAGTTATGAACATTACACAGGGACCGAGCAAAACACGGCTTACCTGCTAGTATATATATATATATATATATATATATATATATATATATATATATATATATATATATATATAAAGACAAATTGTTTTTGTGCGTGTGTGTGTGCGTGTGTATTTTCCCTGCAAAACTACTGTCAATTTTTAGTCTAAAGACTTGAAATTTTACAGAAGAGGTATTGAGATTTGGGAAAAAACTTTATAATAGGTTTTTGGTTATAAATTTAGTTTTTAAAATGTTGATATTCAAAGATTTAACTTTTCATAAAGCTATCAAACTCGTCCGCCAAGTTTGGGTTCAAACACTTAAAATTTTAAATGTAGGCTACTTGGACATGGGTCAAATATTTTTATTAGATTTATAGTTTAAAACAGTAACTGTTTAGAAGACAAATATGGGTCATATTAAAGAAAACAACCTCTTTGGTCTCTACCAATTTACTCAGCCAGTGATTGGTTTATGCATTTTAAATTTTACATGAACTTTACTCAGGCATAGGGCGAACGTTCTATTTAGTTTTAGCCTATTATGTGGATGTCGAAGGGGTTACCTTAAAAAGATTTAACTTTTGCACTCTCAAGCAGACTATTCAGCCCATTTTGGAAAAAAAAGTTGATATCGTACATAAAAAGGTATTCGGACATGCAGAAAGTTTTAAATCAGTTTTGGGGCGGGAATTCGGCTGCCAAGATGTAAAAATGGAAAGACTCGTCTTATGCGACTCTACTAAAGTACTCCGTTAATTTTATGCCGTGACCCTTTAAATTTTACATAGACGTTTCCTTGACATTAGTCATACCTTTGCAATATATATATATATATATATATATATATATATATATATCCATGCACAGAAAGTTATGAACTTGCATAGGGAACCAGGATAATCAGGCTGAGTTGCGAGTAAATTATATTTTAGAAATGTTTTCTTGCATTTTTCTGTTATAGATATACAAAAATGAGTGTATTAGGGTAGACTTTCTTAATTATAGTTATCAAATAAAGTAGCTAGGTATGTGAGGATGCAACCAAATAATCATTGTAATCTTACGTTTGCTGTTGATCTGACTAATTATCTAATCTTATGAAAAACACTAAAAGTATCTTTTATTCTAACAGCTTATAAAAATATAAAACCATAAGTGTATAGTTTACTAGCATTTCAGCCAGGCGTTGATCGGATGTTTGTATGTGTATTTGGAGCTAAGAAAAAATGGTAGTAGGAAGGCAGGCGCGAAGCTACAACGAGAAGGCGGCAAAAACAGGAAAAAAAAAACACTGGCGGCTATGCCGTTACGACCACCACCAATCCGGAAGTCACGTAAGTTAAAATTAAGGGTGCGTAAACGGAAGGAGAGGATGGCTTTAAAAATATTGGCGAAATAAGATACCCCCTGTAGAAAATGCCCGGTTAAAGGTGAAGATATTTGTTTTTGCCAATTTCTCGATATTTCTTGTCTGCAAGGCGCGCTTAAAAACGATACTGATCTTGCGAACATCCGTTGCCTGTGTCGGGAGTTTTAGGCAGACATGCAAACCTATATACATGCATACATACATGTATATATTCGTAACTAAAAAAAATGAACCGAAATCGATTAAAAGCTTAAAAATTTAAACTGTTTAGATCAGAAATTGTCTGAGTAATTTGGTAGAGGCCACAGGGGCCAATTTTTTTTTAATTTGCCCCTAATTATGCCCCCTAACAGTCATTGTTTTAGAGTGAAATCAAGTATTTTAAGTTAGATCCATGTCCATGGAACTTCTATAAAAAGTTTCAAGTATGTAGACTCAAAATGGTCGGAGGAGTTTGGTACAGTTCTCAAAAGTCAAATCGTTTAACCTTGACCCCTTAAGCACGAAATCTCTGGCTGAGAACTGATCACACCGATTTTCCAAAATCTCAGTACCCTGTATGTCAAATTTCGAGTCTGTAGATAAAAAATTGACAGAGTTATTGCGTAGGGAATGTAAACACAAAGGCACACAGACACACACAGACATACATACATTTTCACTTTTATAGATATATAGACAGATTAGTAGAGGAAATAGTTTTTTTTTGGATTAACGAAAGTAAGTATAAAAGAATACAAATGTTGATAGTTAGAAATGAATTTACATCATTATCTTGTTAAGATTTTAATAGATTATGCAATCGTTGTACGTATAAAATTGACATGCAGGGAGAAGTATATGACAGACACATATACCAAAACTAGGGGTCATAGGAAATTAGGAATGTGATAAATTAATTATAATAAATCCGTTGTTAACACGGAGAGCTTGAGGGTGTTTAGTATGAAAACCGTTCTTAACATTTGTGGAGGTGAACCAACGGGCACGTAAATAAATCATGTTTGTATAATGCGAAAGGCAATGTGAGTAAATAAATGATAAATGTTACGTGCGCATGCGTTAGCCTTGACTAAGGCGGAGCTAAGGAGCGACAATTAAATAATTCTGCTGGTCGCCATGGAACTCAACGCCAAAGGAGTCCCCAAAGTTTCACTCTTAAGGAATATTAAAAGAAAATGTTACCAAACATGTATTAATAATTTCTCATTTTTGCAAACATTTGTCAAATTACTTACGCTGGCTTAACTCTTTTCATGAATATTAAAAAAAAAAAAAAAAAAAAAAATTAAACCATAAATTGACAATTTCTCACTTTTACAGACATTTTTGATCTACATGAGTGGATAATTTTTTGGGTAAATATCTACATTTAGGTCCACCTCTTAAATGTTCTTTTTTAAATGACGACTTTTATTGAGAAATAAATTTACTTCTCCGCAACTTTTATTGATAAATAAATCTACTTTTGTGCAACGGGCAAAGAGTACCTAAAGAGGCACATATGCACTTATGCCATCGTGATATTTTTTTAATATAGTATTTTCACGTTAAATTCAAATTTTACACTATCTATTTCGTTTATTAATTTGTTAGGTGAAAGTACAGATAAACCGGTCAGTTTCTAATGTGTGGAAAACCTAGCTCCCGAAAACAAGGGGATACTTTGGATAGTAAAAAAAACAAAATTGCCTCTTTCGAAAGATTTCTTCTCTACTGAACGAGGAAAAACGGTCATGTGTGTTTCTTTTCCCTCTCTCTTCCTCTCTTAATATCCCTCTCTATCAATCTCTCCCTTTCCTTCTCTCAATCTATATTTCTCTCTATATCGCACTCTCAATCTATCTTTGATTCCCTTGCTCTCTCTAACTACCTCTATCTCTCTATCTCCTTCTTTTTCTCTATTTTCCTATCACTTTCTGTTTTCTATCTATGTCTTCCTCTCTATCTGTCCATCTCTAATCCCTCATCCGATTTTATTCTCCTAAATTAATTACAGTGAATAAGGCATTGTCAAAACATGGATAAATCTTATTTTAGTCACCTAATTTACTGACTGTGAGAACGGAAGTTATTTGGAAATTACTGCTTACTTGAACAGCACCAGCAGTAACTGTTAAAACCTTTCTAATTAAATTGATTTTGGCAGCCATTTGGTAACAAAATGGCATAGCGTTAGCCCTTGCTGCATGAGGAATACCTGCGACCTTTCTGCCAATTAGGAGAATTATTTATTCTACTTGGAAACATTCAATTTTTCAAAAAATCTCATGTTAGACATGTACAAAACATCCAATATGGGGAAGACTATTGCAGAAATGCAAACTTATTGTTTAGGATGAATGCGGTATGGTACGCAAAAAAAACAATTAAGGCTATGTGTTGATCCTTGCAAGATTTGCGTTTACAATGCCAAACTATTTGGGAATGCAGTAATATTGCTTGCAGGAGATTTCAGACAAATGTTACCTGTTATACCTCAATCAACACCAGCAGATGAAATAAATGCTTGCCTCAAATACTCGACTTTTATTTATTCCATGTGAAGACATAAAACTTAACTCAAAATATGCATGTCCATTTGCAGACTGTTCGATCCGCAGAAAATTGTGTGTATCACTTGTTGGAAATTGGGTACGGAAAAGTGCCAGCTGATCAGAGTTAAGGGCAAAATTATTTGATTTTAACTTCTGTAATTTCTGTAATTTTATTTCATCAAAAGAATAGTTAGTTTAAAAGGTTTTTGCAGATATTCAAAATATAAGAATTCTATTCGACTGAGTGAATGAGCTATTCTTGCAGGTCAATACGAAGATGCCCATGAACTTAACGCTATTATTGAAAGTAAAATTCCAAGTGAGGTAGTCAAATACAAATCCATCGCCACTGTTGTGCAAGCAGATAAAGTGGTTAATTATTCTTTGGATTTTAAATCCATCGCCACTGTTGTGCAAGCAGATAAAGTGGTTAATTATTCTTTGGATTTTAACTTCTGTAATTGTATTTCATCAAAAGAATAGTTAGTTTAAAAGGTGTTTGCAGATATTCAAATTATAATAATTCCACTTAACTGAATGACCAAGCTGTTCCTGCAGGTCAATACAAAAACATCCATGAGCTTAACGTTATTATTCAGTGTAAAATTCTAAGTGAAATAAAACTCCATCGACACTGTTGTGAAAGCAGACAAAGTGGTTAATTACCCAACAACTATATTTGCCAGAGATGCCACCACATGTATTGCAACTGAAATTTGGTATACTAATTATCATTTTGTAAAATATAAATAAATCCAAGCTTTGCAATGGAAAATGGCTTGCAGTAAAAAAATAAATAATATCATAGAAACAACATATTAACAGGACCTTTTAAAGATGAATATATCTTCATTCCATGCATTCCTACGATTCCACTGGATACATCATTACACTTGAGGAAATTGCACTTTTCAATTTTATTGTCGTTTGCAATAAACATCGACAAAGCACAGGGTACAATCTTTACAATTGTGAGGCTTGTAATTACACACAGACTGTTTTTTCACATGGGCAATTTATGTTATGTATTCAAGAATCACCAAACCAGAAAATCTCTATATCAGCTAAGAAAATGGAACAACAAAAACTGTGTACCCATACGAAATGGAAAATTAAACCTATAAGAAACATGCTTTTTGAGTTTGAGCCACAGCAACGCGAGGCAGGGTACCGATAGTATACATACATATATATATATATATATATATATATATATATATATATATATATATATATATATATATATATATATAGTCTGTACCCTGCCACGCGTTGTACAGATAGTGTATATATATATGATATATATATATATATATATATATATATATATATATATATATATATATATATACTCTGTACCCTGCCACGCGTTGTTGTATATATATATATATATATATATATATATATATATATATATATATATATATATATATATATATTTATATATATATTAGATGTACCCTGCCACGCGTTGCTGTGGTTCAATTTGGTGCAATAGAAAAACCTAATAAAAAGAGAAAATGCATGTTTCTTATATTGTTAGTACAATAATCCACCCCAAAAGTAATAAAAGATTGGAAAAAACAGTACTCTTACAGAATCTGACGCGGACTCTTATGAGTTTCCATCAATCATGGCTTGGGCTCGACGAGCAGTCAATGGATTAAGCCGAACGTTGCTTAAATGTTGGAAAGGTCAATCATTTTTTTTGTTTTGTGTTTTTTTGCAATCAACAATCTTACTTTTCAAGTAATATTTTTGAGAGGGGGGTACTATACACAAATTCGGAAAGTTGTCCAAAACCAAATAATGTAAGCAAAGGTAAGGTACGTTACATTTCAACATAACTTGATAATTTGTTAGTGTTTTTATTTAATGTAAAATTTTTAATAATCTCGGAAAGGCCACAGTATTTATCAATGTATTTGAAAAAGACAAATGGTGGTGGAGTTTGTTGAATATCTTTAGTTTGGGTAAATAAGTAAAAAACTAAAAAAAACTATGCATAACGGTGTAAGATACCCACCGTATATATGTGACCGTGACATAGGCTGACATATTTGGTGAGTTTCTGACAGTACATTGTATAGTTTTGTTTTAGTTTTAACTCATTTTCCAAAACAACGTAAACAACATTGTCCGCCACCATTTGTATTTTTCAAATACACTGATAAACACTGCTTTTTTGAGTAGACTAAACGTTACATTAAATCTAACGGGTTTGTATTACTGCACACATACCCGAAAAAGTTTCCGAAAAATAAAAATATAAAAAATAAATGTTATCTAAGGTAAAATAAGTTACTTTTCTACCTAACTGGGCAACCCAGTTTGGTAGAAAAGTAACTTATCTTACCTTTGATAATATTTGTTATACATTTATTTTTGGCAACTTTTTCGAATATATGTGTACAGTATAAAATAATTTAAAAAATTATAAAATTTCACACAAAACGCGTTTGTAAAATTCTAGTTTATCGACTTTAGACAAACGAGCCCTTTGATATGTCTCGTGTCGCGGGGTTCGAATCGTTCGACTGGTAGTAATCGTGACACCCTGCACTGAGGAATCCCGAAAGGATGAAACACTAGTGTCTGTAGGTATTTAATTATTATAGTAAAAAAATAATTTGACAGCCCCTTTAAGAAATTCGTTTCTTATCGTTGAGCACTTTCAGTTGAATTAAAAGTCGGTCAATTTAGCTCTTATGCGTAGATCATCGTATAACGATTTGATCACTGTCTGTCTGACGTAATGAACATTTACATTAAAATGTTTAAAAAATTCAACGCTATTTCACACGGTTAATGGTAGCCGAATGGATACGGCCTCCGCTAATCGAGCCAGAGATGTCTCGTGTCGCGGGGTTCGAATCGTTCGACTGGTAGTAATCGTGACACCCTGCACTGAGGAATCCCGAAAAGATGAAACACTAGTGTCTGTAGGTATTTAATTATTATAGTAAAAAAAATAATTATATATATATATATATATATATATATATATATATATATATATGCATATTGATATATATATATATATAAATATAAATATTTATTTATTTATATATATATATGTATATATATGTATATATATATATACTAGTAAAAGTATCCGTCGTTTATTGGTTTCCAAAAACAGCCTACAGAAAATGGACTCTGATTTATGAAAGTATGATAGGTTATGAAAAGAAATGGGTGTAAGGAGATAGCAAAACGAAAGCAAAATATGTTCACACTGAAACACTTATCACAATATTCTGTGGATCTATATTATAAAAACCGTGTTAAACTTTGTGACATATTTCCATTCTATGGAGGTGTGCGAACGAACACCCCATAATTTTATTATACCATATTTCTTCAAACTGAAAAATAATTATCAACGTATACTTACGCAGATAGATATGAAATGACTTTATAAAAGTGTGTACCTATTACTTTCTATGGCGGCCAGGCACGAACGCAGGTCCCACACTTTTATTATACAATCCCTATTTAAGTTAAACCATACTTATCAAAGTAGCCTTAAACATATATTTTTAATTGTTTTTTTCCATACTTTGCGCACCAGGCACATACAAAAACCCCACAATTTTAATGAATCATCATTATGCCAGATCAGACATACACATTTATGTGTCGGGATACATCTTCTATCATTACATGTGATCAGTTTTCTATAATAATCAACCATATAGGAACCTGTTCGTGACCAGACACATCTACAGATGTTCAGCTTCATATCATATATATACACACAACCACCCACCCACCCACACATACACACACACACACACACACACACACATATATATATATATATATATATATATATATATATATATATATATATATATATATATATATATATATATATATGAGAAAAATGTAGTGTGTGGAGTAATAGAACGTGTGTTTCTACTCACTTAAAAAAAACAAAACTCTGTATCAAGACAACATAAAACCGGATGAATGCACGTGTTTTAACATACGTATATGATCATATTACATTTTTACAACGTAATGAAATAATTATACACAACGTAAAGTCAATAGTTAAACGCTATAAGAACGTAATGCCAACTATTTTGATGGAAATTAACGAATATTGTAAAGTGGAAACAATCCATTATTAAGAAATTTTTATGCATACATGAATTATAAAATACAATGTGGAGGATTATACTTAAAACACTGAACGTTGGGGCTTAAAACAGAATTCAACTCTGTGTACCATATGTGTGTGAATAAATAAATGCACTTTATAACAGGACTTCTGCACATAATACAATGTAAATGTATTCACAATACATGTTTGTATATAAATATGTATATATACATATTTATGTCAGGTTGTGTCGTATACTACTGGTACCATGTAACCCAGTACTACCTGCCTCAAGGTCGGGTTACCGGCGACTAAACTGGTTCCCCCACCAGACTTGTTTGGTGAGGAGGGCGGCTAGTCTCCCTGAAGGATTAAAAACAAGGCCTTCTAAAGGGCGAATGAACTCTTTTTCTGGGTCAACGGCCAACTAGCACTGTGTATATTTGTGTGTGTGTATATGTGTATTGGGGTAGAGAGGGCTCCCGTAAGCCGTGGTGAAGGCAACCTTTCTAGGAGAAGCAAATCTCTGATTTAAAAAACCATAAAGCGGAAGACTAGTACCCGCATTAAGCTGGTCTGCAGTTTAATTTGTTGCTGGCTATCTTGCTCTTGCGTGTTGCTGGATCTCAACATTTTGAACCGAGAGAGAGACGTAGCTGCCGTACAAAGCTAAGCCTCTGTAACATCATATTTGTATAGATACTCCCTCAGACATTTGGGCTCATGGATTTTAAATGTCTGAGGGAGTGGCACTCGTCTGACAAGACGTTGCAATCATACATCATATATATATATATGTTGTTTTGTTTTGGTTTTAGGGATATGTTTTGAATTTATTCAATTATTTACGGAAGTGCATTTTTACCTACAGGCGAGTTGCGAATGATGTTCCCTTTTAACAAATCCGGTACCCCCATACGGGGAGCAGTATATTTATTATTTTATTAGTGCATAATTACATTTTAAAAATTTAATTAAAAAATGTTTTTCGTGGATAATTACATTTTAAAAATAATATATATATATATATATACATATATATATATATATATACATACATATATATATATATATATATATATATATATATGGAGTGTTTTAGACAAAAACTCTTAAAAAGCAAAGTTTTAGGTTGTGTATAGATAATGTAAAGGTGCTTTGTGTTTTCCGATATGGTCGTACACTTAAGGCACTGGAGACGGGTAGTGGATAAATAACATAACACATGAGTATTGTTATTTTTACCCACATAACACTGGTTTGCGATGAATAACTGATGAGTATGTGTATCTGTACCCACCAGACACTGACTAGCTAAAAATAACTCATGAGTATTCTGATATGAACCTACCAGACCCTGGTTTACGAGAAATAACTTAGGAGTATTCCAATATATACCGCCATATACTGGCTGGCGATAAATAACTTATGAATATTGTGATCTGTACTGAGAAGATACTAACTACAGATTAATAACAATTACCATCGTGCTCTGTACCCACCGGATACTGTTTAGCGATAAATACCTTAGGAATGGGGTGATCTTTATACAACATTTACTGGCGGGCAATAAGAAATTTTGTATTGTGTTCTGCATGATAAACACCTTTTGAGTATTGCAATCTGTACCCACTATTCAATCACGGCGATAAATAACTTGTGAGTATCCTGATCCACCCCCACCAGACACTGGCTGGCAATAGTCAATTTTTTTAAGCGAATGTAGTATAATAACAGTTGGTGCGATTTGAAATGTTCCGTTTTTATTTTAACGTATATTTACGAATACAATGAAAACAGTTGAAGCGACAATCGTTATATAGACTCATTTTCATGATGCTATCATGCCTTTTTAATAAAACATTTTCAGCAAGAAACTTTCTCCTATATTTATTGCTTTTAAGATGTTCGATATATTAATGTAACATGTTTTACCTCCGATACTGAACATTTCATTTTTTTTTAAAGATTTAACTCTAACCCAGTACTACCTGCCTCAAGGTCGGGTTACCGGCGACTAAACTGGTTCCCCCACCAGACTTGTTTGGTGAGGAGGGCGGCTAGTCTCCCTGAAGGATTAAAAACAAGGCCTTCTAAAGGGCGAATGAACTCTTTTTCTGGGTCAACGGCCAACTAGCACTGTGTATATTTGTGTGTGTGTATATGTGTATTGGGGTAGAGAGGGCTCCCGTAAGCCGTGGTGAAGGCAACCTTTCTAGGAGAAGCAAATCTCTGATTTAAAAAACCATAAAGCGGAAGACTAGTACCCGCATTAAGCTGGTCTGCAGTTTAATTTGTTGCTGGCTATCTTGCTCTTGCGTGTTGCTGGATCTCAACATTTTGAACCGAGAGAGAGACGTAGCTGCCGTACAAAGCTAAGCCTCTGTAACATCATATTTGTATAGATACTCCCTCAGACATTTGGGCTCATGGATTTTAAATGTCTGAGGGAGTGGCACTCGTCTGACAAGACGTTGCAATCATACATCATATATATATATATGTTGTTTTGTTTTGGTTTTAGGGATATGTTTTGAATTTATTCAATTATTTACGGAAGTGCATTTTTACCTACAGGCGAGTTGCGAATGATGTTCCCTTTTAACAAATCCGGTACCCCCATACGGGGAGCAGTATATTTATTATTTTATTAGTGCATAATTACATTTTAAAAATTTAATTAAAAAATGTTTTTCGTGGATAATTACATTTTAAAAATAATATATATATATATATATATATACATATATATATATATATATATATATATACATACATATATATATATATATATATATGGAGTGTTTTAGACAAAAACTCTTAAAAAGCAAAGTTTTAGGTTGTGTATAGATAATGTAAAGGTGCTTTGTGTTTTCCGATATGGTCGTACACTTAAGGCACTGGAGACGGGTAGTGGATAAATAACATAACACATGAGTATTGTTATTTTTACCCACATAACACTGGTTTGCGATGAATAACTGATGAGTATGTGTATCTGTACCCACCAGACACTGACTAGCTAAAAATAACTCATGAGTATTCTGATATGAACCTACCAGACCCTGGTTTACGAGAAATAACTTAGGAGTATTCCAATATATACCGCCATATACTGGCTGGCGATAAATAACTTATGAATATTGTGATCTGTACTGAGAAGATACTAACTACAGATTAATAACAATTACCATCGTGCTCTGTACCCACCGGATACTGTTTAGCGATAAATACCTTAGGAATGGGGTGATCTTTATACAACATTTACTGGCGGGCAATAAGAAATTTTGTATTGTGTTCTGCATGATAAACACCTTTTGAGTATTGCAATCTGTACCCACTATTCAATCACGGCGATAAATAACTTGTGAGTATCCTGATCCACCCCCACCAGACACTGGCTGGCAATAGTCAATTTTTTTAAGCGAATGTAGTATAATAACAGTTGGTGCGATTTGAAATGTTCCGTTTTTATTTTAACGTATATTTACGAATACAATGAAAACAGTTGAAGCGACAATCGTTATATAGACTCATTTTCATGATGCTATCATGCCTTTTTAATAAAACATTTTCAGCAAGAAACTTTCTCCTATATTTATTGCTTTTAAGATGTTCGATATATTAATGTAACATGTTTTACCTCCGATACTGAACATTTCATTTTTTTTTTAAAGATTTAACTCTAACGCCGAGAGTGTAGAGATGCTTGTAGATCGTCAGAGCATTCGCCATTAAAATACTTATGAAACAGATGAAGGGTGCAATATGTCGTCGATGTGACAGTGGCTGGAGCTTAGATGACAGTCAAGCATCTATAAGGTTGTCGACTCTCTTTTTAACACTGCCCTGTGGTTTCGCAGGTGTTAGGTGATGGACTAGAGCTTGAATTCTTACCTACTCAATTACTTAGTCGAAAAGCGAAAGGAGGCTAATGGGGCGATAATTTAATAGGGCAGTTCTTTAATCAGAATTCTTGAAAACTGGTAGTTTCTGAGCAGTCAGGAAAGCGAGATTCGTAAAAGTATTTGTTGTAAAGTTATAAGAGAAGGGGACAAACCTCGACGGCACATTTTTACATAGAACAGAGGGGATGAGACCGGGTGCATATGCTTTCGAAGTGTTTAGGTCTTTTATGATACCATGCACCTGAGAAGGGTGATTTTCAGATAATCACGTGTGGCGTCTGTACGCAAAGGAAAGGCAGGGTTTTTTTTTTACACAGTGATCACCATTTACCAAGGCCCGGAAGCCACTCAGGGATAAGGGTTTTTGCAAGTACATTACGTTAGTGCAGAGATTTGATGAAGTGTTTACTACATGGGGCGGTTCATTAGGAATTTGTTAACATTGGACTTGAAGACATCCAAGTTGTAGTCTGGAGGGAAGCAGGCAGACGGAACAGAGTTCCACAGGCGTGCAGTTCTTAGAAAGAAGCTTTGTTCATGGAATCCGCGTTTTGATTTAGGCACAGATATAGAGTGGGGGAAATTTTTCACAGTGGATTCGGCTAGACGGGTGTTTTTCGTGAAAGATTGGCGAGGGGGGACCAGAGGTTGGAGTTCAGACAAGCACCTGCTAGGGAAATGACGATAAAACAAGGATAGGCTCGCAACGTCTCTTCTGTTGGAGAGAGGTTGCAGGGTAGAGAAAAGGGCACCCACCACTAAGCTGCGAAGTCTATTTTGTACTCTGTCAAGGCATGATAGGCTGTTTTTGGCCGCTCCTGCCCAGATATGGCAACAGTATTCCATCCTTGGACGTACTTGGCTTTTATATAGATAGAGAATTGCATCAGTAGTGAGATATCTTCTTGAGCGGTAGAAGGATCCCACCATCTTTCCACCGACCTTGGCAACAGACTTGATGTACGTGTTCCATTTCAGATCAGGAGTAAAGGTCAAACCCAGAAGCTTGTCAAAACACGAGGCCTTACCCAAACGAGAGCCATCCATCACAATTGATGCCAGCTGGGGATCAGAGCGTTGATGATGTAAGGATAGGAGTTTGGTTTTGGATGCATTAAAGGTAACCAGCTACATCTTCCCCCACTGAACCACGCGCTCGAGATCAGAGGAGAGAGAATCAGAGATAAATTTGCCATTTACAGCCTTTGATGTGTTGCCGTAGATGGTCGTGTCATCAGCATAGATGTCAACGAATTATTTAAGTGTGGAGTGGTTTGCTGGACCCAATGTGGAGTTTGGAGCAATCCGATTGGCAAGGTTGTTAGCCTTCTCGGTTGTTGTGCACACAATGTCATGGTTGTTTTGGAAGGAAGCCCCTCCGCCCTAGACGATAACTTTCCTTGAGATGGTGACTCAAAAAAATTACCGGTTTGACCTAAAGTCAGATGTGCTTGTTCATGTGATATATTCATAGAAACTGATGTGAATATACATGCTTTGTAGTGAACTGGGGGCATTGTTAGTATGTAATGTTTACAATAAAGTAGGACCTATGAGTTTAATTCATGAGTCAATGGCAATCTCATATAAAAATAATGAGGCTGGGCTTAATATTCTACAATAATTGTCTGAGATGTTCCTTGTCACCTGGTGTTTGACATTCAGAGGAATTGCATATACATTTATTCAATAAATTGGTATTAGTCTAATATAAAATGAAGGATTCTACAATAGTAATAATATATGTAAAAATGCGCATATTTTCCATGATAAATGAAGGACAATAATTTTATGTGGTAAATTGTTTAAACAGTGTATAATAAGAAATATCATTGACCTAAGTTTTATATTTAATTTATATTTAACCGCGCATGTATATATATATACATATACATATATATATATATATATATATATGTATATATATATATATATATATATATATATATATATATATATAAATATATATTCGTCTCCTATTATGTAAAATGCGTGTATTCTTCGTGATTTTGAATAAGTTTACTTCCATAAAAATACCGTCTTTATTCTCATTAAAAACAGCTTAAGATAATCCAGTAGTCTGGGAATTGGGGATTTGAATCATTTTGGGGTTTTCCTGTCGATTTATATTTGACATTCAGAGGAATTGCATCTGCGAATTGCTTTTTGCTCTTTTCACCTTTTTGCTCTTTTCAACTTTGCTGTCTTTCAAGCGATTAACGAAGACAAATTGGTTTTGATTTATTAAATGGCATCGGAAAGTTCCTGCTTGGGAACGGACTGCATATATTAAGAAATGTGAGACAAAGCCTCGATTACTTTTGTGTTAATATACTCTGAACAAATTCTTTCTTCTGGGAGTTAGAATATTCCAGATTTCTCTTTAATTTAATCCATTGTTTATAGCCACCAAATTGCAAACTGCAATACACACATGCACGCACGCACACACACACGCGTATGCACACATACACACAGAAACACACACATATGTAGATAAGCAATTTGTAAAGATTAAGTTCAGAAGATAAATGATTCCGTGAATTTTATATTAATAGTCTCTAAATATGATATTAATATAAATATTAATAATCATGTAGGAATCCCAAGCAAATTATACAGCTTAATAGAATCCAAAAGAAAATATGGATTGTTATAGAAAATATATAATCCGTTCTTTTTTATAAGTAGAAAGATGATAAGCGGTCATTTGCTAATGTTTCCCTTTGCTGAGAAGCAGGCCTTTCTTTGAAATTCCGCAGATTCAGGATTTTTTTATGTATCTTATTAAAGTATGCTGCACCACAATAAATTCCTGTAAAATATATTTTAAAGTCTTCAATAATTATTCTTTCCTTCCTTACTCTCTGTATATATCTGCCAGTCCGTCTGTCTGTTACTCTCTCTCCCCCTCTCTCCCCATATATATATATATATATATATATATATATATATATATATATATATATATATATATATGATTAGGTCATTTAATTATATAATTTAATATATGAAGATATAAATAATATACATATACATGTACACTTTTTAGTAATACTTCAAAGTGATGAATACATAGGTAGAGCTAGGTAGTAAATTATGAAAGTATATATTCTGTAATGTACACAGAACATGCCGCGTCTCATTAGCGTTATGTCTGACGGGTAAGCCTGACAAATTCTCACAATAATGAAACGCAGAATAATCTGTATAGCTTAATTGCGCCATATATTTTCCTAACTTACAAGCCAGCATTTTTCATTCAAGCAAATATTTTTTAATGCAACAGAACAAATTAGCTTTATGATTCTGTGCGAACATGTGATTTAATGCAAATTTATACGTTTCTTTTTTTTATTATTGCTACTCTCTTCAGATATATAGTTGTTATGGAGCAGCTCATGTGTATTTTCTGATAGCTTACCAGTCAGCTCGTTTGTATTACCGTGTTTTCTTTCAGCAACGTCTCCTCACAGCAGGGTTAGGATTCCAGAGTGGTCTACATGTCGGAGAGAACTATATTTATTTGTCAAACAATCTGTATTAATGAATCTGTCGAGAAGGAATGTTTTCTGATATTTACGATTCGGGGTGGGGGCGGGATCATATCTATCTGTCTAAGCGAACGGTTTATAGCGAAAATATCAGTATAACAAATAAATGCATTTGTATGAGTTGAAAAGCCAAGTAAATTACAATAATGGGCATTGAAATAATCAAACACGTGTACTTAGGCATTAGTATTGAGAGCGGTGCATATATACTATCAGAACATTTTTATGTTATGGGAGAGAAAATATGAGTAAATAACGCATTATTTAAATATTAATCGAATGCATATGATCGCAATGGGATCTTATTCAAGCATTTGCTTTGAAATTACAAGGGTACTATACACCCCTTAGTCCATGCTCAATTGTTTACGGAAGAAAGGCAAATATTAGGTCATATTAAAGCATGCATATGATATTATGAGAGGGTATAGGTTAGTCCGTATTAATTGCAATCTACATATAATGTTCCACACATTGACTGTGATAACGTAATATTCTCCTGTAAATAAACGATTCTATCTTTAGTGTGGAGGATCGAAAAATACAAATATGAATATCTTAGGACGTAAAGTAAATAAAGGCAATTGTTTTAAATTCCGTGCAGATTACCGAATTTGATAGAAATATTTCTGATTCGACAAAATGTACCCTAAAATGATTGGATGTTATATCGACCTCCGATGCCTTAGTTTAGTCTCGCAATATATATATATATATATATATATATATATATATATATATTAAGTAATGTGATTTATAATTTAAAAGTTTTAAAATTTTTAAAATTTAAAAATCAAAATTTAATTAAATTAAAAATCAGTTTCATAAGAAGGAACAACAACAAAGTCAATTATCTGTACGATCGTTTCGGAAATCCGTGCTTTTTATTTGTGGTATACATGAAGTCACGTAGAATAATTATACATAGTTTTTTTGGTAAGCACGGTCTCCTCATCAGCAAATTTAGGAGGATTTCTATTGAATTGAAAAGACACGAAAAATCTTTTGGTGTCTTTTCAATTCAATAGAAATCCTCCTAAATTTGCTGATGAGGAGACCGTGCTTACCAAAAAACTATGTATAATTATTCTACGTGACTTCATGTATACCACAAATAAAAAGCACGGATTTCCGAAACGATCGTACAGATAATTGACTTTGTTGTTGTTCCTTCTTATGAAACTGATTTTTAATTTAATTAAATTTTGATTTTTAAATTTTAAAAATTTTAAAACTTTTAAATTATAAATCACATTACTTAATATTGAATTAGCTCTAGGACATTTAACTATCGAGCTTATTATATATCTAAATTACAACGAGCATTTCCTGTATTTTAATTAAACTAGTAATTTCACTATTACATTAAAATACACTTAGCTCTTTAGACTATTATTCTAATCTCCTTTAAATTATATATATATATATATATATATATATATATATATATTTATATATATATATAACTGTAATTCTTTGTTCCTTCAAAGTTTATACAACCACATTTCTACATTACCAATTTAATTGAAATTTTCAGAAAATTTATCTGTAAAGTCAATGAATGTTTGCATGTTATTAAAATAATTTCACATTGCGAATTATAAAAATATTAATTAAAATATAAATATCTTTCTAACTCGTTTCTGCGAGACTGCCCGGTTATATTTCTGGTAACTTTCGTTTCAATATCTCTCGAATTACAAGATAATAAAAAAACATACTCCTTCAGAGAGTGATCCGTGCTTAAATAATGACGTTATTATCTTAAAAGCCATTCTTTACATGGGGAAGGGTGAGTGCTGTGTACATATTCTGTACTGTTACCTTACAATTGACTAAAAGCGTATCATAAAGCTTTAATTAATCGTGGAAATACGATTTAAAAAAATAGCACATATCACTCTCTGAATTAGCAACAAAAAATAAAATCCCATATTTTAAACATTTAAATCCATTTATGTACTTACCCATTTTTTTTTATTTTAAATTCCTTTATTTATGTTTAGACTTTTCACTCATGAAACATTGCGTTTTAATTGTTTAGTTTCTTTTCACGGCACTGTTTACATAAAACGTTTGTTTTAACTTTTTCTAAACTGTTTCATTTTTACGGCATGCCTCAACGTATTATAAACACCCTAACCTCCCCATGTTAAAAAAACACGCCTTTCCATAAACCTCGAAAGCTGTTCTAAATATGGGGTTGTTGGGGGTGTTCATTCCGAAAGCCGTTTAAACATGGGGAAGTTAGGGTGCATATAATATGCTGGGGCGAGTCGTAAAATTAACGAAGTTGTTATCAATTATTTATTGGAAAAGTTGCTTGAAATTTATTTATTTGACCAAAAAAAATACATTTTTATACTCCTTGGACGTTGAGTTCCATGGCGACTAGCAGAAAAATAATAGTCGCTCCCTTAGTCCCCCCAGCCCAATTCGCACGTTATATCTTTTATTTACTGACGTTTCCGTAATAAACGATTATTTGTCACATTTACAAACATTTACTTATTTATTTATTTTGAAAAAAGTTTTACTATTTATGAATATTAAAAGAAAAATGGGTACTCATGCAGAGAGTTATCCATGCTGAAATAATAACGTTATTATTTAACCAACACCACCAACCCCGGACAAGAACAGCCATACCATAAATAAAAATACTAATAACGAACAAGATAAATGCAATTGTAGACACCGCACACTTTGCCCAGTCCAAAATAAATGTCTAACAAAAAGCGTAGTTTATCAAGCAACAATATTTGCGAAAGAAAACCCGAATAACAAGAAATATTACATAGGCATGACTTCCTTAGATTTCAAAACCCGATACTATGACCACAAAAGCACATTAAAAAAAAAAGCACCGTATAAAAACAACACTAGCGAATAAATACTGGGAACTCAAAGAAAACGGACATTCGCCGGTAGTCGAATGGAAAATAATGAGACAAGCTACCACATGCAGACATTAACCGACCCATGTAAATTATGCCTCCATGAAAAATGTTCTTTCCTGTACTTTAAAGAACCTCAAAATCTATTAAACTGTAGGCGGGAAATAGCAACCAACTGTGTTCACCAAATTAAAACTTACTCTAGGATAGCGATACAAAATAGCTCTAAAACTAACAATAATAATAGAAAACAAACAAATAAATTAATTAAATAAACATGAATATGCATAAACGATCACACACATATATGTATATATATATGTATATATGTATGTATATATGTGCACTATTGTGTACACATAGGTATATTTATATGTATAAAAAAAGGAGAACGGCCACCTAAAACCACTAACCTAGTTCTAAAACAGATCCTTTGTTTGATGAAATGCATGCCCATTGGCTGATACGAAGGGGCGCGGTGGAGACTAGAAAGCTGATTGGCCAACTAGAAATCCTTAACATATATAAAAACAAGAAGCAACGACAGAATTCGCGTATAAGCCTGACGAATCCTATAGTTGGATGAAACGCAGAATATTCAGTGTAGCTTAATCGCCATATATATTTTATAAATTACTATATATATATATATATATATATATATATATATATATATATATATATATATATATATATAAAAACATATATATATATAGACGATATCAAAACATCGTTAAACTCACTACTCGTTCAAGCAGCCGCCAATAGCGTCATGGTTAGAAGCCTTGACTGCCGTATAAACGGTCGGGGTTCAATCCTGGCTTGAGGTAGTTGCCTGTCTAGCCGCACTGATGAGCTGTGAAACAGCGAAACAGTACTGTATGTGGATGACTATAGTGCTCCTCACCTTGAGTTGAGCATATTGAGAAGTGAAAAACGAATCACCATTAGCATATACGCGACGCTCTTTGTGTAAACAAATCGAGCGGAGGTATTTCGGACGATATCAAAACATCGTTAAACTAACTACTCGTTCAAGCAGCAGCCAATAGCGTAATGGTTAGAAGCCTTGACTGCCGTATAAACAGTCGGGTTTCAATCCTGGCTTTAGGTAGTTGCCTGTCTAGCCGCACTGATGGGCTGTGAAACAGCGAAACAGTACTGCATGTGGATGACTATATATATATATATATATATATTACAGCGTTTAAATAGAAAAAATAGGGCATATTCCTTCTTTTTTTTTTTGGTCCCTTACAGATTTTGTCCAGTGTTCATATAAAAGATGTTTTTTTTTAGTCTTTTTTTCAGATGAAAGCCTTTGTCACACATTTGGTCAAGGTGCAGATCGAACGACAGCAAAAGCAAGGCAAATTTCCAAATAAAAAATAGATTACTCCAGTTACAATTTTAATAGCAGTTTCATCAACAGAGTAGTGTAAGATTTTTGACGAATTTCATTGGCACCATCAGGACTAACATAATGTTGATTTCCAAAAGTGAAGCAATGCAGAAATGTCGGCTTACTTAAAAAAAAAGTAGGTGCCAAAAATGAAAACGCGTTCGCTGAATATTTACTAATGAGTGAGACGGAGAAACTGGAATTGTTCGACGAGCTCAGTCTCTTATCTGACGTTTTCGGCATAAACATAGCATTGTTTCACGAGAGATTGACGTGATTCAATATGGAGAAACGCGACAAGTAGGATTTTCTTACATTTGCGTCCGTTGTAAAACGCTTTGCGACGAGTTTTGTCTGTGTGGCTTAATTATCAGCTGGTGATTTCAATTTTTTTTTATTTTTGCTTAAGGGCTCGTCTTGATGAAAAACGCACAGATTAGACGAGTTCTCTCAGGAATGACAGTGAACAAGTGCTCACCTCCAAAATTTGCGGAAGATTGCCAACGCATAGTTAGCGTAAGGAACGACTGAAGAAACATCGATTAGTCAGTCCTGCCATGCGTACGAAACACTAGTTACAGGCCAAGGGGTACTCCCTCGGAAAAAAAAGACACAAGAAGACAAACCAGGCGCGATCAAAGAGTAATTATTCTATCATCAAACCAAAATCGACTAATTGCAGAACGATAAAACAGGAATAAGAGCCCAGCCAGCGAGATAGACATTGAATACTATAGGAAACGATTGAAATATGTAACTGTTAACAGCTTCAAAAAGGAAAATTTACAGCTAGATTCTTATTCAGACATTTCACCCATCATCATACAAGCATGGAATAGGGTTTACAAACCAACCATGAAGAGAATTAACAAATCAGCAGTTGCAGTGCAGGCGACAACATAACATTTGAGGGAAGCTGATACTTTCTGTAACATCGATAGTACAAAAAACCTGTTCCGAATAGATTGGATTGAAACATTTTAATGGTCGGGCCAGCCGTTGAAGAATTTCTGTCATTATGCAGAATACTGTACTGGGGCACACCAGTTAATGGACGAGTTAAAAGAAAGTTTTTTTTTCATTGGGACTAGGAAGATGTAATAAAGCTTTAGCCTGACTTTATCTGATTTGAAATGCTCTATCCGTTGAAGAAAAGAAGCGAAAAGTAACGTAAGCGGGCGTCAAGGAAATTGATAAGATACTATATCGGCTACAAATAGCTGGAATACTGTCGAAAGTAAGCACCATGTATGGGCTGCTCCTACGTTATGGGTTAAAAATGTGTGTTCGTGCGGATTTTGCACGGGGCTTCATGCGGCCCTAAAAGATGACCACTATCTTCTCCTCCCACACCGTAAGAAGTATTCAATAAATTCAACAGTGGTACAAGTTCTCTAAGGTAGATTAAGTTACACATATCTACAAAACCCCTATCAAAAATGATGCTCTTTATTCCTCTGCATCAGTACACACAGGTGACTCTACAAGTTTTAGAGGTTAGCAAACGCATATTAGGGCGACATCGTTATTGCCAGAAAATCTCCTGAAAAACATCCCATACATATACATGATGTAAGTAAAAAAACTCAAAACTTCGACTGAAAGTGAAAGAACAAAAGTACTCCTTTCTCATGATAGAGGAAACGTAGCTAGGTAACATAAATGCTAAAAGTGTAAAAAAAAAACCAAGCGTAGAAGGAGGGACGTCATAAATAACATGCCTGTATCCGATAATGTACAAGCACTCCAAAGGTTTCTGGGACTGGCTTCTTTCTACCAGGTCTTCGTAAAGAATGCGCATGACTTGAACGCTGTGCACGATTAAAGAAGCAAAAAGTCTGGAAGTAAACGCTTGAAAGCCATATGGCGTTTGAAAAAATCAAGGATACTCTAACATCGGATTTCTTTCTTACGCACAATGATCCAAAGGTGAAAATAGTAGTCACATGTTCATATGGTGTTGGACCTTATATACTACATATAATGCCCTACGATACCAAAACATCGATCAGTCATGCATTGAGAATTCTACTGCCAGTCGAAGATAATGCTTGCACATCGACAAAGTAGCTCAAATATCCTATTTACGATAACGAACTTTCATAAGTACTTAAATGCAGAACTTTCACGGAACAAATCGATCATAAACCCTTACTGACGATTTTCGCATCCCAAAGGGCTTACTGCTGTACACTGCCATCAGACTCAAATATTATGATTATAAATTCGAATATCTGTCACCAAAATAAATCGCTTAGAAAGGTTGATACCAAAGAAAAGGGAGTTTTTTTTTTTAGGATTTCATAACTGCTACACTTTGTCCCGATTCTGAAATAAAAACAATCATAGGCAACACAAGTATCCCTAATTGACATTAAAAGAGAAAAAAAAGGCGAGTTTATTTGCGACGTCAAGAGCAAGATCGCTATGAAGGACACCAGGCCTCCTGAAGTATTCTATATATCGAAAAGGTGGTAATTTCGAAATGTTTCTAAAAAGTATTCTACGCGATTTATCAATGGGAGATCCTGAATAAAACCAGATGAAAAGCTGAATGAGAAGCTACGCTTACTTGTCTTACACGGACAAAGAGATAGGGGAGCTGATCAACTCGTGCAGAGTTTGTGCCTTTGCAGAATAAGCACAATTTATCACAATTAAACCTTGACAAAAACTGACCAGACATGGTCAAGAATCCAGATGGATTGTGTAGGTCCTTTTATGACCCGTTTCGTACTGGATAACATGAGAAAGAAGCCGGAGTATTAAGATGCAACAGACCCACCCCAGGGGCATTTATAACTTTGTTTACATGAACTGTTTGCAAGTTTCGATGAAGAAGAGTGCATTGTGGGCGATAATGGAATAATAGTCAACCGTGTTTTAAAAATAAAGACGAATCTATCATTAAATACGATGTAATAATGGCTCGATCTATCATGTTATTTATGACTAAATATAAACTTTGAAAAGATGTAGCCAAAATTATTCTGCATGACTTCCAGATATTCCGCATATTATGAACAAACCTGTTCACTCTATCATTAATGTATCGACTTATCATAAGCGTCGTTATATTCTTCACAATCTTCAACATGACAACCACCATCATCCTCGCCATATTTACCTGTGCTTGATTAATATGACTTGTTGCTTTATTATTATTGAAAATATTATTTTCATTATTATTATTATTATTATTATTATTATTATTATTATTATTAATTCAAGTTCTTACAGACTTTGATCAGAGATGCCATTGAAACAACCGTTTTTTTCCCCCTGGGGTCTCAATGACGACAAGTCTCGAGAGATTCATAGTAATGTCTAGTATTTTTTCATAAACTTTGCAAATATATTTTAGTTACGCCAACTGCCGTTTGCTATTAACATCGCACTTCACATAATCAATTTTCAACACCAGAACTTAGGTGTCAATAAATATCCCCAATGCCCCGGGTCTGCTTTTTACTTCCACGCTCGGCCCTTTCTATCGTCTTTGAATTTTCTCGACTAGCAAGTTCAGCATATTTGTGTAATTTTTGTCACATGGCTTGCATCACATTGTCTGATTAAACGGAAAATGTAAGATTCGACAGTTAAGTTTCCTTCCTGTAAACTATTACGATTTCCCGTCTTTTTTCCTATATAGGTTTTACCGGTTTTACTTTAACGTCTCAACCACTCAGTAGTTTTCGTCCGTGTTGTACTATTTGCCCGCATATTTTAAATGAAATCTTTAGCAGAGTTCCAAGTGTAATCCCTTTCCTATGAAACGATGCACTTTTTTATGAAGTTTATGGTTTCGACTCTTTGCCCACGGAATAAGCATTTACTGTATTTCATTTATATTTAATTGTGTTGGTTCTACTAGAAGTTTTGTGTGCAGGTGTAAATAAAGATTATTTATTTTTAATTATTATTTTATAAATTTAATTCTAGATAATGTGTAAGGCAATTGTGTGTATTATTTTTTATTAGAGAACCCATGGGAATTCTAATATTGTATTTCCGTTGTTTTTTGTATAAATAATGTGATTAATGGCGTGCATCGAATAGCAGACTCTCCTATTTACTTGTATTACGTTGTACGAATGGGGAATATCTACGTTTGAACCATGGTTAGCATAAAACCACAAAATGCTTTCATGAAGGTGCCCGAAAATCTGTCATGCTATTTTGACATTTTCCACCGTCTCTTGTGTTCCAGTTTATATCAAAATATTAATATACGATAATTGTGCAATAAAATATTATATTTTAATCCTAATTACAAATACAGGAGTGTATTCAAGCTTTGTGTTCGACTCGACGTGATTCGGCGTCAGATATGCTTGGAAAATACCATTGCAGCTCCAACGATAGAGTGAGTCTATTATAAAAGATGGGAGAGCTGTAATATGCATAGAAATAGAAAAAAGCTTGTAAATTAGTAGACAAATCATATCATTAGTCAAAGTAACAAAAATAACGAATTAAAAAAAAATCTAATAATAATTATTTTTGAAGGCTATGACTGTTTGTTGTTTATTTCCTTTTTTTATTTTTGCATGCGAACGGCAAAACCTGAACTGCACGTACGAGTAATTGTAGAGAAATCGTTTTATTTTTTTCATTCTCGTAACGAATGATGTTGAAAATAAAAAAAAACTCAACACCTACTACCTTATGTAAAACGCTTTGTTGGTACATAGAAATATAAGAATGTAAAATTATTTAAGTGACTTCCAGATCCCCATTACTTTTACTTGATCGACTCGTGTTATCCGTTTAATATGCATAATCTTCAAACGCTATTGCTTTCCCACTACGCATACTGCTTCAAGAAAACTATACTATCCACTTCATATTCATTATTGTTGATATTATTATTATCACTCTTATGATTTATCCAGCTCTTTATTATTCAACTGAAATACACAGTGGTGCCTTATATGTCGTATAGTTTGTACATGGCACTGTCATACTCCCGTGTGTGCAGACTTCTTAAGATTACACTGCGTAGGCATAATCACAGCAGTTATATACTTGACTGGTTCTAAAGGTTTTTGCTTTAATGCCGATAACATCGAAACTCTTGTACATAGCAGGCAAAAGGGATTTGGAAATGGTGGTGATCGTGTAGAGAAATAACTTCCGAAGAACGCAGAGTCATTGAGTTTTATGGTATTACCCATGCCTTTATAGCTCTAAAGCTTTTTGAGTAAAAATACAGTAAGCATTATTTTTACTAGGACACTCGCTTTAATTTCCCTGCTGGATGAGGGAATATTATTGTTACAGAAACTCTTATTGAGCGAGCGACTCACTATAATCTGGTGCCAGCCACAAATATAACTAACTAATAGGTTTTAACACAACATTTGCAAAACTTTTATATTTCTTCAGCGTAATATTTACAAACACATGGAATATTGACAGGATTTATGTCCAATCTTTATACGCAGTGTATCGCAGGTTTTTTAACCGGATATTTCATGTTAAATGATACTTTTCCTTTCCTGCCGATTTCGGAGAAACGCCACAATGTCTGGAACGAATGAAGTAACAACAAATACTGTTAGTTTTCACGTACGCAATATTTAGTTCGTATCTGGAATCATTTTGGATGCTTTCCAAGTAATTGCTGCATGAAGAAAAAGAATCGAATTGCTTTGAAAATCAAAAGGGCAATAATTATCATAATCCTTAGAGACAAATACATAATTCCACTCATTAATGAGTTAACCGCGAGAGAAGATCAATATGTAATCATTATGAATAATCCCAGCTGAAAGAAAATTATGGTTCCATCTTTTTTACATAGAAGATCGATAGATTTAGCTGAAACTAATTGTGTTTTACATACAGAGTGAGAACAGAAGTGGCATTACTAGTCCGTTGAACATTCCCTTTATAGTGAGAAGTTGAAGTAAACAAAACAAATGATTTTATTTACTTAGAGTTATTATAGTACAACTTTGGTAAAAATCTATTGCGAACCGAGGTCTCAATCTCTGTTTTCTGTATATGCATACGTCTACGTTGGACTCCAGTTTTCTTATCGATATTGATGTCTCTTTTTTTTATTCAAACATGCATATGGATCAGATTTTGTGTGGCCAACAAAATTGCCGCACCATGAAGTTTGTAGAGCTTGGGAAATGTGTTGCCTACGAACCTTTTATATAGTTACAGAGACATTATGTTCTAGCAATGAGGTTAATCGCATTTATATAGCAATTTTCAAGATTACACGTTCGCAAGTTACAAAAAAAGTGCATATAAAACAAAATAAGATTTGTATTCGTTTGTCATATTTCGGTATTTTACCGTCTGGTCATTAATCTGACCTGCCGGTTGCGCACAAATAAGTTAACGGTATTTAACTTCAATTGATCTTATATACATTTCTCTATATAATGCAAGAGTTCTAACAACGAGTTTAGAAAAAATAAAATTAGCTTGAGATTGTAGTTTCATGAGGTAAACTTACACTCAGTTGATACTATGAATCAGCATATTTATTCAAATTTGTTTTACAATTATGACATGTTTTTCAAGCTACCCATCACAACTTTATGTTTAAATATATTATTTTGAGTAAAGATTGAAACACTAATTCTGCATGACTTCCAGACAAAACCATTTAAAATCTATAATCCATAATATAATAATGTTGCCTACTTATTCGTGCATAAGAGACAATCCTCCTGCTAATGATCGTGCTCATGATCATCATAGATATATGCAGGTCTCTTAATATATTAAAATTATCAGCTCATCTATAATTATAAATATTATTATTATTGCATTGTGGTCGGTGTTCCTGTTTTATTTTTACATAATATTATCCTTAAGGTTAATTATAATATTAAATAATAAAAATAACTTTAAACGAGACACATAGTTGGATATATTACTCAAAATATTCATATTCATATTATTATTATTATTATTATTATTATTATTATAAGCAGCAGCAGCAGTACCACCACCACCGCTACCACCACCGGCGGTAGAGGGCGGCCGACTTTGCCCGGGCGTAAAATACATTTAAATATGATAGTTAAATGTTTCCATATTTTGTATATGTATAATAGAGTCGTCATTTACAAAGTAAAATAAAACACGAATATTTGGGTGCCATCACCTAGATTTGAAACATAAAACAAAACTTTAACATACAAAGCCGATGACGTACAAACTGTACCAAGGTGACACACATTGTTCTCACTAAAAATTAAGAAATATATGTTTAAATAAACTAAGATAAATCTATGAAATGTATGACCATATTTTGTCAATATTGACCAATTTTGGCTTTCTTACAATTATATTTTCTTAAAAATGATATTTTCTTAAAAAAATATATTTCTTAAAACCTATTTTAACACGCTAAAACTCCATAAAAGGACGCTCCGTAAAAAAAATAAATAAAAACAAAAACAATTTGAGGGATCTAGCGTCGCTCTCTGATTTTTAGTTTCGGGGAAGATAGAGATTTAAAATGTGAAAGCATACAGATAGGCAGGTATATAGCTTTTTTATATTATTATTTTCTCACTAGAAGTATTCACACACACCACCAAGAACAATTGTTTTTTTACAACAACTTGTGGTGTTCCCTGGAATCTGAGTGACAACACGCCTCACGAGTTTTCTAGTAGTCTCCACCTCTTTCGATAACCTTTGCTAAATAATTTACATTATCGCAATGACCGTTTACCATCAATTTCTCGTTGGCAGCGACTATTTAATGTTATTATTACTACTGGAATTTGGGTAGCAATAAGCCTCCTCAAGATCCCAGTTTTCTTTACTCATCTCCAGTGGAGATCTGCGAAGTGCTTTCTCTGCGCGGTCTTCCCTGCCTCCTTGACGTTCCTTATTTTGTTTAGTGAGTGTTTATGGTTACACTCACAAAAATAAGGTGGGCCCGTTTTTTTCTTTGGAGGGTTTCAATTTTCATGTGATGCTACTTTATTTTTTGCATCTGTAGGCGTTTCTGTATACAGCTTGTGTCTAGTTTATTCGTGGTGTTAGTCCCAACATTCAAGGTTTTTCCTAAATATGTCTGCAGTTTTCATTATTGAAATTCGTAATCTTTTCTCGCCCACACCTCTGATTCCAATCCCACGTATTCTTTTTTCAAAGTACTTTGGTATCGTCCCTAGCTCTACTAATATCATTGGTGTTATTTTACTTTCTTCATTTTTCCAGATATCTTTGAGCTCTCTGACCTGTTCAGTGTATTTGCTCCGTTTCTTATATTCCTTGATTTTTACTCTGTAGTCTGCTGGCACCGCGAAATCTAAATCTGGCAAGGCTTTTCCTTCTTATAAACTATTATGACATCCGCGTTTCTTGCTTGGGTGAGTTTACCTGTTTGAATATGTATGTTTCAGGGGATCCTGTGGATTTATTTTCCATTAGCGCTGCGAGGTTGTGTTTGTAGCATTTGTCTTTGTGTTGAAAATTAATTTGTCAGCATAATTGCCAATGCGCATCCTTCCCCACTTTATCGTGTCTAAATTTTACATTATTTTTGGGCTAGTTTGCTGCATTCAACTATTACGGGGTTTATTTTTTCATCTCTTTGTCCGGAGAGTTTGCATTTGCTGTTTTCCTACGTCTTGTCGGTCCTTGCGGTGATGTAGTTGGTGCGTCTTGCATCATTCTGTGCAGCTGTTATCAGTGATTTATCACTAGTTTCCCTGTTAAGATCAGTGATTTATCAGTAGTTTCCCTGTTAAGATTTCTTTTTGTAGCCTATTAAAATTATTATTATAAGTAGTAGTAGTAGTAGTAGTAGTAGAAAAAGAAGAAGAAGAAGTGAACACTGTTGAAATTTTACAATTGTATATGCCTACAATCATCGAATATAATTTTATGTTGTTGACATTAAGCGCGATCACAGATATATATGCAATTGTGGCAAACTATCATGACATTTAGCCACACAAACGGAACTGTAAATATGCCTAACATCAAAATAAGAAGACGCACCTTCGAAGTAGATAGCTTAACTCCTTTGCTTTTCTGCCTTGAGAAAACGAGTTTACATAGCTTAATCGACAAGCATATTTTCTAATATAATATTAAAGTTCTACTGCAGTATTAGAAACAGTAAATTAAATACTTAAAATGTAAACACACATACATTTATATATATATATATATAAATTTATATATATATATATATATATATATATCGTGGGAAGGAGAGTGACAGCCATTTGGCATCGTTGTTTGTAGCGATATAGAGCTTGCCAATTTCTGTTATCTTCTGGCATTTTTCTGTTTATTTTCCACGATGAACTTTCTCTATCCTTTTTGCTACTATCCAGATGGCATCGATTTGGCTGTTGTGTATTTTATTTTGCTCGTTTTAATGCAGACAATAGACAATTTATCTTTATGTGATTCAATACTAGACACACTTGGCGATAAGAAATCTGGGTTTGTGAGGGCAGACTATCCGATACAGACCCAATTCGATAGGATTCATTACAACAACGGACATTATGAAGATGCGTCTAGTCAATTCATGTGTTCAGCAATTAAAGAGATATTCAAGATTTTAGCATATCAGAAATATGAAAGCAGTGATGATATAGCAAAACGTGACAGACCTACTGATGTATATCATACTAGCAGAACGTCCGATATTGCCCGGGAGTAACATACACATAAATATCATATTTAAATAACTGCTTATTTCTTATTTATTGGAAGCAGTAATACCGTAGATATCGAAGGGTACGTTAAATTCCCGTAGAAACAAAGGAAAAAAGAAAATGGAAAGGAACTGGACGTATGCGAGTATTGATTTTTTTTTTGGTTTTTATTTAAAAAGTTCACTTGATGCAAGTAATAAATTATTTGAGCTGAGAACGAAACCAAAACCTAAGGACAATGAGTCAAGTACGATAACAATTATGCCAGCTTCCCATGTTCCTTAACCATATGTTTGGAAACCATATTATTTTAACATAACAGTCTCTAAAATAAACGTTTGCACATGCGCAGTTTTGAAACAGCAAATATATAATATCCAACGGTCACCAACTACAAATTGGCAATGTTGACCCATTAGCTATTATTTTCCAGATGAAAAGGATGAAAAAGTTTTCACCATGTCTGTACACCATATATATATATATATATATATATATATATATATATATATATATAGTTAGTAAGTTATAAAATATATATGATGATAAGGCTACACTGAATATTCCACGTTTCATCCACTCTGGACTCTTCAGGCTTATGCGCATAAGCCTGAAGAGTCCTAGAGTAGAGGAAACGCGGAATATTCAGTGTAGCTAATTCGCCATATATATTTTATACCATAATAACTAGCTCTATCTACGTATTGAGAACTTTTGAAATAAATACTTAAAGTTTATGCATAAGTTTATATTTTCGTAATATTAATATTATATTTTCGTATATTAATTTTACGTGAGTAAATGAAGTAGTTATATATATATATATATATATATATATATATATATATATATATATATATATATATATATATATATACTTCATGTCACTCTGTAGCTTAAAACACGTTGAATATGTAGGTTGAGAAGTGTTTTCGCAAACACATACACATTCTCACTTTTCTGGATATATAAATTATAATTAATCGTATCAGATATAAAATATATATTTACAGCCTAACCTGGAAAGGTGATGGAAATATTGTTTTATATTTATAACACATATGATTTATGAAGAGCTATCTTAAAAGTAAGCATAACTAAAAATAAAATCACACGTGGGGGCAGAAGACAGGTAGCATTATTTTTTTAATATTATTACTGATATATATTAAATCGAGATATTTTTCTTTGATTTGGAAAGAAAGTAACTGCTTATCAGAGTTCACCTAATAAGGTGTAATCGAGTAGGCTGTTAGAATAGCGCAATAATCGGCAATTGCTAAAATTGGGCAGAAATTAATAATATAGAAAATAACTCAAGAAGAAATTGTTCAAGTTAGCCTAGAAAAGTATAATTTAATACTACACTTGGATGCAGTCCAGTTTATGTAAAGTTAAGCCTTAGAAAATAAGCAATATAATTTAAAACTGATAGGTAATAAAGTAAAAACAATTTCATTTTTACGTACTCATAACTGAGCGACGGATTATTTTGCATATCATAAACGTTACCAACAATCAATTATTTAACTTAAAACTTAATAATAAATTATTTATATGAGTTTAAATAACTTAATCGAACCACTAGTTTAGAAGCTGGATATAATCCTCGGCCGCATTTATTCAACCAAGATGCGATTAATAATTTCAATAATTCAAATAGTAATTTCAATAATTCAAATAATCCAAACTACAAATCTACATCTTAAAACACCCCAAAAAGATAAATACGCTTATACATCACACAAACACGTGGCAATAAAACAGCAAATATATGTCAGACTTAAGCCAAACACACAGAACAAAATCATATGTGTAAACAATTTCTAAAAGCAGATAACAATTAAATGCATGTGTGATCCATATGCTTCACACCTTTGTAGATTCGAAACATTGATTACAATAGATTTTGCAGGAGGAAGAATTAAATACAACACCATGGTGGCAAACATCCTATCGGGCCGACAAACATAACATTTGATAGATAAGAAGGGTCGCATCCCAAACGGCGCTAGAATGAAAAACAGGTCGAATAACCCAACTCTCATTTGGTCACGCAATAACACCAAACTCACAAATCAAACAATGCAACGGGAAAACAATATGCGCTGTTTTGTTGAATGATACGCAAATAACAAACCTGTTGTTTATATAATTCCTCATCGTATTAGATAAATGTCTGCCAGGCATATAACGACTAGTTGCTATACACGCACAAATATGGGCCCAATCTAATAGATGTTATTTGATTATTTAAGAAGTAGCTACACTGGAAAAAAGTATTTCTTACAAAGTAGTTGTCATTAACAAAGCTTGGAACACACCCGAGGATAGATATTACAGCTTTTTTTTTAAGTAGACGGTGACACAATACAGTTTTAATAAGTAACGACGAGTAAAAATAGGAATACTTGCCATAATAAGGCGTGTAAATAACGCTGAGTTGTTAACACTGGATTTGATAACGACTACAATATTATCAGTTAGAAAGAAACTAATATTGTGTGTAACAGAGCTGGAGTTATAGAGAATGAACCTTACTCGTGGATACTTTGGTCAATATTAAATTTTATAGATGTGATTTGCTAGTGAATGTTTGACAATAGAAGCTTAACTTATAACAAAGTCGGGCACCTACCATGAAAATGATCTTTGTGCACTAACATGAGAACTATTTATGCTTTGTGAGAAAGAGCCCGCAGAAAACTGAGCCAGCTATCTTCGATTTTGGAAGTTGATTTAATTAGAAAGGGTAACGCTGAGAAGAATATCTCCAAATATTGCATTGGGTACGTTATCTGGGGATATATTAGAATCTTACAATTGTATAAAATTGTGTGAAGCCTTAAACACTTGATAAAAACAGGGATGATTCTAACCATTTTAATATAACTTAATTAGCGATTTGATATGTCTTCCATTTAAATTTTACTAAAATCCCATCTCATCGATGTTAAAGGCTCGGGCTGCAATCACGTATTAAGAACCCTTTATTTTAATTAGTACAAAATGGGTTGTCGCATGTTGCTTTTACACCAAGAGAAGTGTGAAATTATTTGCATGAATGCCAATCAAACACCGTCCTCCTTGATTCCTCAAAAAGCATTAAGGAATTTTATAGGCGCGTTCTTTATTATTGATCTGCCGATCATCCCAATTCTACCACGTTGCCTTGCCGGTTTTGAAAATGTTTTCAGCCCCCCCCGTCGGAAGTAATATTTGCTTTTACAGCCGTTATTGCACTATTCATATATATGTCTTTCATTCTTTGTCTCCAAATTTTGGATGTAAAACATTACATTAACATTTTCTGATGAAACGATAATTTCGGCGTATTGTAACACCATCCTACAAATTCATCATTGTAAAATGTTATTGTCATTGTTTACCTTTTTATTAAGATCGACTATCCAATTAATTGACCCATATTATAAATACATAAACCGTAACAGAATAAGTAAATAAACGCAATAAAAAACTGTTTAATTTGTTGTGTTGTTAACTCAAACTTGAAGCAGCTTCCTTTTCATTGCCACGTCAGGCTGTAAGAACTGATATAATTTATGTAATAAAAATTAGAGTTATCAACATCAGAAATGCATGCATTCATTCGGAATCAACGTTATGGCAATATTTTATCACATCAGGAAAATTATGCCATTAATATTGTTTTAAGTAGTTGTAGTAGTAGGTGTACCTATTTACTATGCCTCCCCACGAGACAGAGTTAGACACCAGGGTCGTTTTTTAACGTGGAGAAAAGGTACACAAATAAAAATTGTCTCAGTCGTGAAGGATTTCTCCTCTACCGAAAGAGAACAAGAAATAGAAGTGCAGCATCTGGAAAACAGATACTACACTTTGAGATATTAAATCTTTTATTCATGTTAAAAAAATACAGTAAAATTAACGGTGAACAAAAAACTTAGGCACATGGCCAACTCAAAAGGGGGGATTTTGGGGGTCGTTGGTCATCCTTGTCGCTCCAGAACTAAACAAAGTCAAAAGTTTCTCCCAGCTAGTATCTTCTTTCACCATAATACCGCATTCACCCTTTCATCTTGGGGGACGTCCTAGTAACTCCCAATTTTTAAAACATTTTTTATTGACGTGTAAAAACAAAAAAGATAACAATAAAATGGTAACAATAATTCATTTGTGTCGAGGGAGGGGGAAGAAAAAACAAAAGGTGATTAGTAGGACCCTCCCAACCCCGTCTAGTTGATAGACTGCCCGTTCCACTAGGTTTGTAAAAGGAACCTCGCTTCTGCGGGTCAGTCTCTAGGTGGGGATGCCCTCTAGATGGGGGTGAATGGAGAAAAGAAAATTTTGTGGGTAAGGGATGGAGGTTAGTTTGTATTTCTTTTTCTCCAAGATGGGTAAAATTTAGAGGAAGGGGTGAAAAACAAAAATTGCAGGTAAGAGGGGATGGGGATCTTGGAGGCTTCCTAATCGGGGAGGGATGGAACACACACTCAGCTAGCTGAGAGACTACTTGTTTAATTTAACTTTACAGAACTGCGCGTTCCACACCTAGGCGGGGAACACGTATTCGAATTTGGCTCCTCTTCGTACACACAGACTTGCCACATGTATCCATCTTCTGTCAAATGCCGCGCGATGCAGCCTTCTTCTATCACATCTGATCTTCACCCGTAGTTGGTGTTTAAAGAACGCGATCAGATCTTGATCAGAAAAAGACAACACCCCCCGGCAACCTTGCAGACGCGACGTCCAAATCACCATTCTCGCCACGGCCAGAATCGTAACGTAGACCATTTGTCTTTCCCGGTCCCACGGCGGCCTCACGTTGTCCACAACATTGGATACAGTAATTGGGCGAGGATGCTCAGGATCGATGCGAGCCGTCACCCCACTGACATACGACCAGTACTGGCGGAGTTCGCGGCAATCAAAGAAAGCGTGATCCGTAGTTTCCACAGCCGTTGTCCCACAACGGGGACAATCGGGCGACTCCAGAAACCCAGAACTGCATTGTATGTTGTTGAGTGGAAGTGCATTTCGGGCCAATCGCCAGGTCAGAGAGAACTCCGAATTGTTCAGATGACTCGAACCTGGCGCCCAGCTCCACGCGGAGCGGATCTCACTCTGCTGCCACCCCAAACGCGCGCATAGCGGGTCGTCAGCGGCCTCCCTCACTAGATCCCTGTGGAGTTCCCTACGGGTAGCAGTCACAAGGTCACTGGACCTTGGTAGTCGTTTTAGCGCGGCTCGGCACTCTTTCATGTAGGCAGATTCTCCCCGCGGCCTGCGACGGCTCTCGATGGAAGGGTCGAGAACGAGGTCGGGGAAGGCGGCAGTAACCACGGGGTGCCACGGTTGGTCCTCCTGCATATAGTTGCTCAGGAAGGCCAGTCTCTCAGCATCTCGATGACACTTCAAGTCCGGCATTCCCAAGCCTCCCTCACACGGACGTTGAATACAGACCTGTCTGCTCACCCAGTGTCTTCCTCTGTCCCAAAGGAGCGAGGACAAGAGTTCGACGAGAGCTTTTAGGTGTTGTGCAGGCAGGGGAAGTACGGCCAGTCGGTAAAGGATGAGAGGAAAGACGTAAGTGGCGCACGCCTCAGCTCTACCCTTTAAGGAAAGTTTCCTAGGAAGCCACGAACTGACTGCAGCCTCCACCTTTGACCGTACCTCCAACCAATTCTTGTCAAGCTGGAGACCCGGTCCGAACCACACGCCGAGGATCCGGACCGGGCCATCTGTCCAGCTGAAGGGCGCAGGGAGGTTTGCGTTGCCACTCCATGCGCCCAACCGCAGTCCTACCGACTTGTTGCGGTTTATCTTGGCCCCTGTAATTCTTTCGTACTGTGTGAGTGCCTCCGACACGACCTCAATGTCTCTGGAGCCCGACACGAAGATCGTGACATCATCGGCGAACGCGGATACCTTGGCAGCTGAGCCGCCAGGCAGAGCCATTCCGCGCAGGGCCGAATTTGCCTCCCCATGTCTCAGCTTGCGGAGAAGAGGCTCCAAAGCCAGGACATAAAGCAGGGGCGACAGCGGACAACCCTGACGAACCGACCGAGAGATAACAAAGGGTTTCGAGCGCTTTCCGTTCACTTGCACGACAGCCATGGGCTGCCGATACATTATGGAGATCCACTTGCAAAAGTCCGGTTTAAAACCGGCGGCCTCTAAGACAGATGCCAGGAAACGATGGTCGACCCTATCGAAAGCTTTGGACTGATCTAAGTTTATCAGCGCGGCTTCTGTGTCGTCATCTATTCCCCCCTCTAGGATCATGCGGATCAGGTGCAAGTTGTTCTGAATCGATCTCCCCTTCACAGCGTAGTTCTGTTCTGGTTCAACCAACTCGTCGATAACAACCTGCAGCCGATTCGACAGGACCTTGGCCAAAATCTTCAACTCTGTGTTTAGCAGAGTTATGGGCCTGTAGTCATCTAACTCTTCCCCTCCATGCCCGTCACCTTTCTTCAGCAATGTGATCACTCCCTTGGTCACCTGCCCTGGGATGGATCCCTGAGCAAACCAATGGTTGAACATATCCGTCAGAAGAGGCAGAAACATGGGCGACAGCCTCAAGTACAGTTCGTATGGCAGACCATCAAGTCCTGGCGATCTGTCACAGCTGACCTGCTTCAGCGCAGTAAAGACCTCCTGCTCCGTCACCCGGCCCTCGCAACCAGCCGCTCTAGCCGCCTCGAGGCGGGGAGAGTCGGCCAAATAGTCGCTAAACTCAAGGACCGGAAGATCGGGCTGCTGCGTAAAACGCTCCTCGAAATGTTCTCGAAACCCCTCGCAGATCTCCCGAGTCGATTCCAGGGTGCGTCCATTCGGATGTTTGATTTTTGCAATATATTTGTCCGAGCCACGCCTAGAAACCTCACGGCGCACGTCTGCATCAGAATTGACTGCTTCGTTGCCTATCTTTCTAAGCCTAGCTCTAACTACTTGGCCTTCGTAACGCTCGCTAGTCTCGCGTAGAAGGTCCTGCTTAGCTAGTTCCTGACTAACCCTATCACCCTCCCCGGTAGCCTGGGCTAGTTTCTGCTCTAGCTTCTTCTTCGTCTTGGCCTTATCTAGTGCGAGGCGCTGGGCATACTTGACGGAGAAGCTTCTGATCTTGGCTTTGAGACCTAACCACCACTTACTCCCGGTAACCGCCCCCACTAGTGCCTTTTTAATCAATTCTCTTAACTGATCTTGGAAGTCTTGTCTCTCCAGAAGGGAGGTGTTTAACTTCCAGTACCCCGCTAACTTAGGCCTATTTCCTAGCTTCAGCCGGGCCATAACTAATTTATGGTCCGTCTGGCCTAGCCAAGTGAACGTGGGACAAGATAAGAAGTCTACTTCGCCTCTCCTAACTAACATCCTGTCCAAATAAGTATTTGGATAGGAGGAAACACTATTGGTCCACGTCCACATCTCCCGCCCTGGATGCTCGACCCGAAACCTGTCGACCAGACCGCATCTAGCCATCAGATCAGCCAGGCTGGACTCGCACCTCTCCGATCCTCTAGCTCCGCCTCCTACCTTATCTATGTCGGGGTCTAAGATGGAATTCCAATCCCCCATTAGCACTACCCGCTTCCGACAATCTACAAACGCGTCAAGCTGACTGAAGAATGAGACCCTCTCACGAGCGGTGCTGGGCGCATGAACCGCAATCACCCGAAACACAGAATCTTTTACGGCAACATCGGCCACAACCAGCCTACCCACTGCATCTCTATGGACAACGTCGACCGTCGCCGACAGGGTACGTTTAACCAGCACGGAAACTCCCTTCCCCCGCGGGCTGCCATATGCTGAGAAAACCTCAAAGTCTCGGGCCAGCACCTGACAGTCCACAGAGGAAACGAAATGCGTCTCCTGAATCGCAGCGACATCCACTCCCAGGGACAAGAGGTCGTGCCGGAGGCGAGCCGCCCGGCCCGATGATCTCAAGCCCCTCGCATTCAGACTAGCCAAATTCAAAGCCATGGTACCTACCTTAAGGTGTGTTACACTCAGCTCCGAAGTCAGCCGGGGAAAGGACACCGACGTTGTGTGCAATGCTCAAGGTGGTCAGGTTTTTCATGTCCTGACCTTCTCTCACAATGCCGCCGACATCCAAAGGGTAGGTCAATTTAAGGGCCCTATAGAGTGACGGATGGACCAACACTGGGACCCTTCCCTTGCATTGTTTTGACAGTTCATCAAGAGAAGGGTCATTTTTTTTAACCAGTTCAATTCCCGGAAACGCCCCTTCAGCGGCCTGCAGCCTTGTCCACAAGTTGGTCTTGCAGGCCTCTGGAGTTCTGACAAAGGTTATTAGGAGTGGGGCGTCCGGGAAATTTGAGGGGATATTTACATCTTTCCCCTCTATCTGTTTGTAATCGAGCAGAGGTTTTAAGTTTTTCCTCTGCCGATGGGAAATGTCTGTGGCCACAGATAGAGGGTCTACATAACATAGTTCCTCAGGGGCAAGGACCTTTGGTCTGCAAGAGGCAGAGGAGTCTCTCCTCTCCCTCGGTTCATTCTTTTCATTTTCTTTTTGGGGTAGTGGCTCAGTTTGCCTTGGTGTGGGGACGGGTGTTTGTGTGGTGCCTGGTGTTGGTGTTGGTGTAGTGTTTGGTGTTGGTGCGGTGTCTGGTGTTGGTGTTGGTGCGGTGTCTGGTGTTGGTGTGGTGTCTCGTGTTGGTGCGGTGTCTGGTGTTAGTGCGGTGTCTGGTGTTGGTGCGGTGTCTGGTGTTATTGCAGTGTGTGGTTTGGGGGTGGAAGTGGATTTTGTTGTTAGGGGTGGTGTATGTTCACAGGGAGTGGGGGCCACCTTTTCTTCCTCTTTTCTTCTTTTGTTTTTCTTTTTCATTCTTTCGAATGAACCGGGGAGAGGTGAGGTTGAGTTCCTCTCCCTCTCACTTGCGGATTCATCCTCAGAGGAGCAGTCTTTTCTCCGCTTGATCCCCGTCTCGATTGGTGTGGGGACCGTTGGTTGTGTCTGCTCCTCTATTTGCTGCTGCAGCTGTTTTTGTTGTTGCTGCTCTCGCTGGTGTCGTTGCTGCTGCTGCTTCTGCTGCACTTGCTGATTTTGCTGTTGCAGTAGTTGCTGCTGCAGTTGTTTCCGCGGCATTGGCTGCGGTGGCTGTTGTTGTTTCTGCATTTGCAGAGGCTCCTGCCTCGATTTTTGGGCTGGTGGTGGGACGGTGGCAGAAGGGATTAAGTGTTTCCGCTTTTGTCTCACTACCGTGCTCCATTCTTCCCCCTTGGCCTCCTGGGTGGTTTGAGTTTTCCTTGGAGCTGGGGTTGGTGCTGCAGTTGCAGGGGTTGTTGCCGCCTGTTTTGGTGCGGGCGTTGTCTCAGTGGATGTGACCGCCTTTTGGGTTATTGGATTAGGGGTTACCCTTTGGGGGCAACTCCTAGCCATGTGGCCCTGCTTTTGGCAGAACCGACAGTGTGGACGACGGCCCTCCACCACTACCGTTGTATGTCAGCAGCGGTGGTATTGCCTGAAAACCTTTCCTCTTCAGCCTCATTGCTATTGTGTAGCAGCCCAGGTGAGTCCCAGTTTTTGACCGTATTGGGGTCACCTGTTCTACCTCACCGTACTGGCTGAAGAGGCATCCTAATACTTCCGCAGGTATTTGGGTTGGCACATTAAATACCTGCACCCGAGTCCTTCTCTTGCCCTGGTATTCAGGTGTTAGTTTGACTCTCCCATGCTTTATTTCTTGGAGGGAGAGTCTCTCTGCATCTTCCTTGGTGGGTAGGAGGATGTCCCACATGGCGTAGCTCCTCTGGTACAGGTATAATACCGGGATATTTAGCTTATGTAGGAGCCCTGCCATGTCTTCCTTTTTCATCCCTAGGAGGCGGTTTTCCGGCATATCCGAGATGATGAGGGAGAGCACTCTGTCTTCGATTGCCTCCCAAGCGCCTGGCACTGGTTTAATTTCTGCCCCCTCTATGTATTGTCTGTACTTGGTCAAGTACAAGTCTTTATACTCTTGAGGGGACAGTTGCTTCTCTACAGTCTTCCCCCATGCCAACCCTCTTGTTGGTGTTGGATCTTTGGTGAGGTTGGACTGTTTTTGCTGTTCCTTGGCGGAAGGGTTGCTATTTTGAGGGGCATTTCCCTTTCCGCTTTCCTTTGGGACCGACTCTCCCTGCTCTATACTTCTTCCAGGAAATACTTCCCTTTTTGGGGAGTCGGCCTCCTGGGGAGCATTGTCCTTGGGAGCTTTTGCCCCTTTTGTTTTGGGGAGGTTTAGGCTGTATGCCCCCTCGTTTTCTTGATTTGCTCCCCTTTTGGGGCAGTAGCCCTCCTGGGGAGCACTGTCTCTCTTATCGTCCTTTGGGGCTACTGCCTCTTGATTTTTGTTGTCAGAGCGGGATGCCCTGTCCAACATTGTTTTTTCTCCCCTTTGTGGGGAGTCGCCCTCTTGGGGAGCTGCTGGTGAGTTTTCTCCCTTCTGGGGGGCGTCCTTCGGTTTCGTGTCCGGGCGGTATGCCCCGTTGCTTTTTGCTTCCCCTGTTGGGGAGCCGTCCTCTTGGGGAGCAGTTTTTCTTGTGGTAGCCTCCTGGCTGGGGGTATCTGTATTGGTGGTCCCCGGGCTGGGGGTGTCCATTTTTGAAAAAAGCTCTCTCTCTTCTGTATAATTCACCAAAATGAGTGACGTGGAGTCGGCGTCCAAATTGGGAGCCGACTTTGGCGCCAAAAAGAAGTGGCGCCAAAGGCGGCAAGAGGGGAGATAGAACTGAGAGAGGGAGTGGGAGGTTAGTGGAGGGAAGAGAGAAAGTGTTTCCGACCCTCCCTCGCGGGAAGGTCGTAAATTATCAGCTCGGATCCCCCCCGTGGGGGAGGGGGGAGAGCAGAGAAAGACAGACAAAGTGGGGGTGCGGACAGAACGCTACCCAACAAGCTCTCCGGGCACGAGAATGTGTCGCCAGAACACGACTGCCTATCGCTGTGTATGTATCAGAGAACAGATACTACACTTTGATCTTGTCTTGTAGTAGTAAGTGTATAAGAATAATGAAATCTTACTTCATCTGACTTTTATGAACACCTCATATTATGATGTTGAGGTAAAAGTTTAATTAGGCGAGTATTCAACTTTAATCTTACTCATATCGCAAGACCCAAATACAACGGAATTCTTATGTCACGTGTCCTCGGGCTCGATCGATTTCTCTCTAACTATGCTTCTCTCTCACTCTCTCTCTCTCTCTCTCTCTATATATATATATATATACATATATAAATATATACATATATATATAGAGATGTGTGTGTGTGTGTGTGTCTGTATGTGTGGATATATTGGGGTTGTGTGTAAGCAATAGTTGCTACCGCTTTCGATTCTACTCTTTCAATATTTGGATTATTGACTTGAAGTTTGATATATATCGATTAAAAAATTTGTAACAAAATTAATTTAGTTAGTACGTTATGAGTATAGATATTGAAGTATCCAGATTCGAAATAAGTTATTATAAGTTTTTTGCCAACCGGAAGTCGATTTTAAATGTTCTTTATGCATGTTGATTTACACATTTACATGTTAAAGTTGAAAAAGGTTTAATATTATCTGGTGGATCAAATGATAGCCCAACGGAAAAGGACGACGGCTCGAGCGCAAAACAATTGTTTCTTTTTTTACATAAGGGTAACCACTTATCAAGGCCGGGGGGCACTCAGGGATAAGGGGTATTGCGTGTACGGTAATTGATAGGATAGTATTGTAGTAATCATTAGTATTGGGGGTTTTGATAGAGTGTCTTACTTAAGAGGGCAGTTTGGTCAGGAATTTGTTAATGTTTGACTTGAAGACGTCCAAGTGGTAGTCAGGTGGAACACAGGCAAGCAAGCAGAGAGTTCGACTACCGTGCAGTTCTAAGAAAGAATCTTTGTCCATGGAATCTACGTTTGGATTTAGACACATATAAAGAGTGAAACATTAAAGAAAATTATTGACAGTAGTTTCAGCCAGACGGCTGTTTCTCGTGAAAGATTGGGGAGGGGGACGAGGGATTGGAGCTCAGACGAGCACCTGCTATGGAAATAGCGGTAAAACAAAGACAGACTTGCAACGTCTCTTCTGTGGGAGAGAGGTTGTAGGGGAAAGGAAAGGGCATCCCCCACTACACCACAAAGTCTATTTTGTACTCTGCCAAGGCAGGACAGGCTGTTTTTGCAGCTCCTGCCCATATGTGGCAGCAGTACTCCATCCTTGGACGTACTTGGATTTTATATAGATAGAGAATTGCCTCAGTAGTGAGATACCTTCTGGAGCGGTAGAAGGATTCCACTATTTTCCCAATGTCCCTGGCAACAGATTTGATGTGCGTGTTCAATTTTAGATCAGGAGTAAAGGTCAAACCCAGAAGCTTGTCGAAGCGTGGAGCCTCTCCAAGACGAGATCCATCCATTTCAATTGATTCCAGATGGGGATCAGAGCGTTGATGATGTAAAGATAGAAGCTTGGTTTTGGATGCATTAAAAGTGGCCAACCACCTCTTCTCCAATTGTACCACGTGCTCAAGATCAGAGGTGAGAGAATTAGAGAGAACTTTGTCATTTACGGTCTTTGATGTGTTTCCATAGATGGTCGTGTCATCAGTATAGATGCCAACGAATGAGTTTAGTATGTGTTTTTGGAGATCATTGATGTAGATCAGGAAGATAGTTGGCCCGAGGATGGACCCCTGAGGGGCTCTCGTATTAGTACTGTGGCTCTTTGATTTCTGCCATCAACCACTACTCTTATGAACCTATCGGAGAGCAATGATTTAATGATCGAGAAAACATTCTTTTCAGGCATATATATATATATATATATATATATATATATATATATATATACATATACATATGCACACACATATACATAAACATATATACATATACACATATATATACATATGTACGTATACATATATACATATTCATACATTTATACATATATATATCCATATACATATATATATATACATATATACATATATATAAGCGAAAATGTATGTATGTGTGATGTGTGTATGTATGTTTGTGTGTATGTTTAGATGTCTGCTAAAAAATTTCGACAGACGCGACGAAAATTCACAAACTCGGTATCACATGTAAGCGCCATCCTTTGCTCAAAAAATATCGAAAAATTGGCCAAAAAATGTTATTTTCTCACCTTGACATCGACAACAAAAACGTTCCTCTCGTCACAATGACCGATTCTACGCATGAGTCAGATGACGTTGTGACCTGATTTACTTTAAATATTTTAAAAACCGAACAAATTTTCGTGAATGTCGCCTTAGCTCAGTTCCTTTAGGCATTTATTTATTATCTAAACGTTTAGGGTTCGATTCATGGTGTGAGATGTTTTTTTTCGATTTTTTTAAATTTTAACAGGCTTATTTAACCCATTTTTCATGTGTTCGTTTTCTGTTTTCATCGTTCGTTTTCCTTACGTTAGTTTTTTATGTTTTTCCCCGCTTAGAGTTAACGTTGTTTTCTTTTTTTACTTCGCTTATAACAAACAAACAAACTTCTTTGTCGTAACGCTCGATGACTTCCGGCCGCGCACCTGTTTATTTGGTTCTTAAATAAATTAAAAAAACTTTCAGTAACTCATTCTGGCTGGCAGATTTTATTTTCAAACTTCGCCTCAGGGCTTCGGGTTCGACCCTTCCCCCCGGGTTTTTTTTTATTTAACACCACACACACCTCCAAACACCATGGCATCGCTGGGTACCCCCTCTAGTATATATATATATTTATATATATATATATATATATATATATATATATATATATATATATATAAAAGATAGCGTGTTTGTTATTTTCTCTGTCACGTTTATATCAGGAGCGTTTAATTCGTATGTACTTCCATGTCTTGCAATTAATGATTTTACCAAGAATTCTTCATGGGTTTTGGTTTCAGTGTCGATTATAACTGATATCACTCAAATCATTTCATTTAATATTTTTATAAATAATTTTGCTAAAAATACTTTATAATTTTGGTTTCGTTTTCGATTATAGCTGATGCCAATTAAGTCATCTAATGATTTAAACAAATTTAATAAAAAATCCTCATAAATTTTGCTTTCGGTTTCGATTATAGCAGATGATACCCAATAATTTTTTTTTTAAAAAATAATATGAAGATTATTTGGGATCATCCAAGTGAATCGAAACCGAATCCCAAACTTTATATATATATATCTTTAATAACTTTATACATACATACACACACACACACACACATATATATATATATATATATATATATATATATATATATATATATATATGCACTAAGTTATAAAATATATATTGCGATTAAGATATACTGAATATTCCGCGTTTCATCCACTCTAGGACTCTTCAGGCTTATGCGCATAAGCCTGAAGACGCTAGAATGGATGTAACGCGGAATATTAAGTGTAGCTTAATCGCCATATATATTTTATACCTTACTAACTAGCTCTACCTTCGTATTGAGCATTTTGAATTAAATGCTTAAAGTTTACGCATGAGTTTATTCTGTCGTATATTAATTTTATGTGAGTAAATTAAGCGTGTCTCAGGACCTGGCTACGCCGGTTGTCCCTGCTCACTTAGATTAATACTTTTGCTGGTTAAACAAAATAGCTAAAATACTTTCTTGGCCTTTTCGCTAAGATTTGTGGAGATCATTTATCCATCGCTGCCTAGGGAGAAAAGAATGTTTTTTTTTTTTTTTTCTGGCGATCCTAACAGTAACGAGAATGGTCATATGGATCACACGCTTCAAGCGAGTGCGCGAAGGGATATCTATTCCGGATCGGAATCTAAACGTCTACTTTAAACATCTGCTTTAAGTAAAGTTCAGATGCGATTGGAAGACATTGCCTCGAGTGGTCTTTGACAGGAAGTGGGTGCTTGTGCATCTGACGAGGCGCAAAGTTTGAATTCGTGTTACTACCACAGACATGGCAAACGCGCCACTGGGTCCCACGGAACACATCCCGCTATGTTAGCAATAGAAAATTAAAGATACTCTTGACTGGTGGTACAAATGAGATCTGGTCCCTGATTGTTTGTTTTGGCACTAGAGAACCTTCCAAGGCTACCCATCAATTACCCCGCCCCACCTCTTTTGGTTTTGTCACCCCAGACCAACCCTTACTAGGAGGTCGCCTTCTACCCCCTATTCCTCCCCCTTTTTGTTTTTGTAATGCTTTATTCATTTTCCCCCCAATCCCCGATAAAAATCCACCCCAATCCCTACTAGGGATCTCCCCGCTTGTTTTCGGTGCCCCGGAAAACAGTAGGCGATCTAACTACCTAGATTAGCTCAGGGAGGTACTTTACTAGCACCACACTAGGCAATTTTATTTGATTATTTTTCTAGACTGTTTTCCACACTCCTCAATACGAACTATGTATTACCAAATAAAGAACTTTTATTTTTCCAATGATTTGAACATTTTAACATTCACATACACATTAATTTTATTAAAAAAAGAAGAAAATGCACCCCCACACACACGCCCACACACATACAGAAATTGTAAATATATGCTTTTTGCTAAAACGCTGGGGGTTCATTAGTTAGTTTAGATTCCACACAGTGAATGAGATATTGTGGTAAATGTTGCCAGTCAAGAGTAAGTCGCCAAATTTTTACCTGAGTTACAAAGACTCTGCATCGCTCCCTTCCCCAGACATTATAGATCCTTGTACCTAATTTTTTTTGTTTTTGTTTTTTGGAGATTTTATTTTCTTATTTGTTAAATTTTATATTGAAATATTTTGAATTGTAATTTTTCTTTAAAGGGAATAAATTAAATATAAAGATCCAAGTGTAGTATCTGTTCTCTCAGTCACACAATTTTTGATTTTTTTAAAAAGGGTTTGCCACTTGACCCACAAGTTAAGTTCAAGGTGTTACTTTTGTCACTTTCGTGACGTACTAACTTTTGTTAGTGGGGCCGATCCCCTTTTGGGGGAGAACAATACCCCCTTTGCTCCCTCCAGGACCGACGCCATTGCGTGGTAGTCTGAACCCGAAACCGATCCCTTCTTTGGGAATGTTCTGTTTTCGGGACCGACACAAATTCTTTGGTGGACAAGACCTGATCGGGTTTGCTTTAGTTTGTTGGGTACTTCGTTTACTCCTCTCCTCTGAGGTTTAAATGGTATATTCTCTTCTCTCTCTCTTTTTTACTACATTTTCACCCCAAACAAGGCACATTGCCACTTTGGTGTAGGGGGCTACTATCAGGGGCAGCAACTACTGGGCCACTAAGTTGGGTTTCGAACAGCAAAATGTCGGTTCACGTTACACTTGATTTTCTGCATGTCCGTACAGTTGGGGAAGCAGAGACCTGTAATGGTTCCAAAGTCTAGCGGTTCTGGGGAAAAAAAAACTACTGGAGTAGAAAGTTCTTTTATATCTAGGGATCTCTACTGCGTGGGGTGGGATTTAGCTGCCTGTCGGGTTTGTCCACAGTGTCTACGTGCTTGGGGCAAAGTGCTTGCAGTTCGGCAGATCATTCACCATTAAAATACATGTAGAACAGGCAGAGGGATGGAACGTCTCGTCGATGGGACAGAGTCGGAATCTTAGATGCCAGTTCAGGGCCTATAAGATTGGCGAATCTCTTTTGAAACTTGTCTAGGAGCGATACACTACCAGCAGATGCACCAGCCAAAATGTGACAGTAATACTACATACATGGGCGAATGGTGGCCTTAGAGAGGTACAGGATACTTTCAGGTGTCAGTAGTTTTCTAGCACGGTAAAGAGAGCCTACCTTCTTCGCAGCGGCAATGTTTTCAATGTAATTGTTCCAATTTATGTTTACTTTGAACGTTAGGCCAGCAGTTTGAAATATGTACTCTCAGATAAAGAATCACTACCCATTGCTATTGGTGACAGAGAAGGTTTCTTGTAATTATTGAAGGAAACCAGTTTAGTCTTGGCAGCATTGAATGTGACCATCAGTTTTTGTCCCTTATCCACTATGGATTGGAGGTCATCCTCTAGTGTTCCTTAGATATGTGTTCATTTGTTTTCCTGCCATGTCTGTTATAGAGTGTGGTGTCATCAGCATATATACCCATCTAAGAGGCAGTTTTGTTCGGGAGGTAATTAATAAATAGTAGGAACAATAGAGGTCCAATGATAGACCCCTGAGGCACTCACACATTTATATCACACTTTTTAGATGTACGACCGTCGAGGATAACCTGGAGTTTTCTCTTATCTAAGAAGGATTTAATTATGTTAAGTATTCTACCAGTGATACCATTTTCCTGAGAAGACCCTCATGCCATACCCTGTCAAAAGCCTTAGAAATGTATAGAGCTACAGCTCTTCACTCCCCCGCTTTGTCCTGTGAATAGTATATACATTCAGAGATTACAGTGAGGATTTCTGCTGTGGAACGGGCTTGTCTAAATCCATAGTTTTTGTCAGTCAGCAGTTTTGCATCTGGAAGGTGACGGCCTAGACCATGGTTAATTATGGTCCCAAATATTTTGGCGAAAAGTGGGAGGAGGATTCTTGAATACTGGTACCACAGAAACATTTTCCAACAGCCTGGAAAGCATGATTCATTAAGGCATTTGTTGTAGAATTTGGAGAGAACTGGAGCTACTTCGGCTGAGCACGTTTTTAATAGCACAACTGGGATAAGATCAGGTTCACATACTTTTGAAGTCTCAAGATTTTTTTATGATAGCATTTACCTGAGCAGTGACGATTTTTAGAACGTCTGTCAGGTAGGGGGTGGTTGGCAGGTTCCAGGGTCCAGTTTGAGGCAAACCGGCTGGACACCATACAATCCTTGGCAGTTTCAGAGCTAACAGCCTCGTGATTGTTGGTTAGTGGGGAAATTGTTGATTGCCCATTATTTACTACACTGTTGTAGATTTTCCAGTAGTCACGAATTCATAATTTTTTTGCTTCGATTCGCTTTTTAGTGATTTCAGTAAATTCTCTCTTAGCTGTCGCTATTTCTTTCTTAACGTTACTTCTAGCTTCTATCTACTTCTGTCTGTTTGAACTTGGCTTATGCTGGTTTAATCTGCGGTATGCATGCTGCCTTTAAGCAACGGCAGTTGCGCAATAGAAGTAAACCATTGGGGAGAGTGGGGCTTGCTATAAAATTTCCACATGGGAACATGTGCTTCAATTGTTGTTTTGAACCATTCAGTGTTCTCATTTGCGAACTGTTCAGTAGGAAGAGAAAAATATTTCCCCATGGGGCATCTCTAAGTCAGCCTTTTTTAATATCTCGTTGTTTTGAGCACTGGCTCTTCAATTTGGTCTCTAGAGCTTCAGGCGATTTCGACTATTACCACTGCATGATCAGCGTTCACGAGGAGGCTGTCAACATTTGTTCAAGTATAATATTAGCTTGTGAGAAGGAATAAAATGTTCCGTTCTTGAAAATTATTAACTACTAAAGACTTATTATTATGTGGAGAAAGCATTTTATATGATGCAAGCAATAATGAAATATGAACTGCATTCATAAATACTCTTAGCCAACTTGTCAATTTCCACTATCCATAGGATCCTTAACTGAACTGGAGCAGATAGTAATACAAATCAGATGGTAAAAACATAGATGAAGGCAACAATTTTCCAAAATTCGCTTAGAATAGTTTGTATTGATATTAAAGTGATCATTATGTGAAACTTTACTTTCTGAGGGCTGGCTCCCCAAAAAAAATTGACATAACATAGAACGTTGCAAGCGATTCTGGTGATATCTAAACTTCAAAATAATTGTAATTGATTTGGTTGTTTTGTTTTACAGAATATCAACTCTTCGAGTTATTTAATGCGAACTCCAGTTATTGTGGTGAAAGTTTTTAGACTTCCAGTTCTTTATATATTCAAATATTAATTCATGGAGTTTGGTTTAGTTGCTTTGTTTTATTGCATATCAACCCTTTATTTAATGCTGAATTTCCTAATTGCTTGAACAGCTCTCTGACCTGCCAGACCCTAACTTTGTCTTACTTCGCTGCTCTCCCAGTGGATTGAGCAGACCGGGTTGAGTTTCTCGCTCCCTTGGGCTTGTTTGTGGGTAGGATGTTGTGGGTAGGGGGTTTTCTTCGTTTCTGCTCACCTCTCTGTGCAGAGATGCCTATCCCCTCTCGCTCTTAATTAAGACGCAGCAAGGTGACCCGCTAGCACCCACTACGTCTTCCTTCTCTGCCCTCCCCCTCACGCGGGATACGAGCTGCTAAACCCGACGTCCCAGCAAGGGAAAGTCACACACTGTTGCTCGCTTATTATTTACCCGCTCCCCCCCCATTCCCCCTGCGTTTTCTTTTCTGCTCCACTTCACTTCGGTTCGCGTCAACGGCTGATGTTTTTTTTCCCACGGTGTGGGTGAAAAAGGAATATAACATTACCAGAGTGAAAAGGCAAGCAGAAGATCCGGTATAACAAATTAAAGAACTGTGTGTGTCGCCGAGCAACCAATTGTAAAAATGTTCCCTTGCTACCCACATCCATTAGAGTCAACAATGATTCTTTGACAGGAGCCGTCTGGGCAATGGTAGAAGCCGCAAAGGACGCGATACCAGGCAAGCAGCTGTTGGTACGGATCACCCTTCGCTTAAGCAACTGTTCTTCAAGTGTGAGAGCCCCTATTTACACCCACCCCTCGTTTTACAGGGCACTTAAAGTCACTTTCTTCCTGGACGTGGGGGGGCGCGGCCAAGGATTGATTACCCTCATCGGGTTTACTTACCGGAATCCTTGACAGGTCTGCCACGTACTCGCCCCCGAGGATTTGAGGCTCGTGTGTTACACTGAGTAAGGAAGGTGACTATGTCTTTAAACTTGTCTACTCATAATGTGAGGAGCCCTAGATGTCGTAGCAAGCCACGCGCGTGCTGATAGATCTTGTGTCCCTCGAGGTAGATATTACCGCTATAGAGGAGACCCACTTTATTTGTGACGGGGATTGTCAGGTGTGGTGAGCGACTACGATGTTTACTCAGCATATGGCAATACTTATATTCGTGGAATCTCCTTGCTAGTAAATCGTACCCTATCAGCGTCGGTGAATGTTATTCACGCGGACAAAGACGAGCGGGCGATTGTCTTCGATATTTCCGTTAATAGCAATGTGTTTTGGATAGTCGCAGTTTATGCGTCTAATTCCGCTGTGGAGAGGGCTTCCTTCTTTCGACGGGTGGAGGGTTTATAGATAATCCGCAGAGGGTAGTCTTAATGGTGATTGGAATGCCATCCTTGATCCCAAGATGGATAAGGTCGGGGGATTAGCGGGTCGGTGGGGTGTGACAGCAGTCTGTCTCATCAGATGGCTTCGTGCGACTTGGTCGACAGATTTAGCATGGATCACCCGGGGCGGGAGATGTGGACGTGGCATCATAATGTGCCTTCCCATTCAAGTACTTACTTGGATCAAATGATAGTCAGATAAGGGTATATAGACTTCGTATCTTGCCCCACGTTCCACTTTTTAGAACACTCGGTCCACAAACGTGTGATGACCCGTTTGAACTTGAGCTTTCGGTCTAAACTGGACGGATAGTGGTAGTTCAACAGCACCTTGTTGGATCTGGAGGACTACCAGTTGAGGATTACAGAATTAATCCAGCGGTCATTAGTGGGGGCGGTTACCGGGAGTAAGTGGTGGGTTATTCTCAACCCTAACATTAGGCGCTTCTCGATCCAGTACAACCAACGCCTTGCGATAGATAAGGCCAATACCTAGAAGTGTATAGAGAATAGGCTGACCCAGGCGGTTGAGGGGAAACCCCTGAAGATAGCGCTAGCTAAACAAGACCTCAACGAGCGGGACAAGCGTCATATAGTTAGGGATTGGTTTACTTAAAAAACTGTTTAAACGTTGTCTTAAGGAGAATTGCTTCCCATCACCCTGGAAAATCTAATCAGTATGCCCTGTATTTAAGAATTCATGTGATCGTTCATCCCCCTCTCAGTACAGACCAATAAGTCTCCTGTGCGTCATGAGTAAGTTACTGGAATCTGTGTTAAATAGAGAAGTAATCACCATCTCAGCAAAAATAACCTTCTTAGTGACACTGAATATGGTTTCCGTTCTGCTCGATCTACAGCAGATGTGCTTACAGTTATATCTCATAGGATTAGCGAATCTCTCGACAGAGACAACCTTTCTAGGGCAATTGCTCTTGACATATCAAAGGCCTTTGATAGGGTATGACATGAAGGTTTACTTCACAAGATCTCCAGCTATGGTATAGCTGGAAATGTCTTCTCAATTATTAAACCATTTCTCTCTGATAGGTTCATAAGAGTAGTAGTTGATGGGCAAAAATCAGAAGCTCACAGTATAAATGCTGGAGCCCCTCAAGGGTCCATCCTGGGCCCAACTCTTTTCCTGATCTACATTAATTAACCTTCCAAATCACATCCTTACATCATTCGTAGACATTTTTGCTGAAGACACTACCATCTATGGTAGCACTCTAAGACAGTAAACGACCAAGTTCTCTCCGATTCTCTCTCCTCTGATCTTGATCACGTTGTACAATGGGGAAAGGAGTGTCTGGTTACTTTTAATGCATCTAAAACCAAGCTTCTATCTTTACATCATCAACGTTCTGATCCCCATCTGGCATCAATTAAAATGAATGGCTCTGGTCTTGGAGAGGTCTCCAATTTTGACAGGCTTCTGGGCTTGACCTTTAGTTCTGATCTTAAATGGAATACGTACATCAAAGCTGTTGCTAAGGCTGCTGGAAAAATGGTCGGATCCTCTATCGATCCAGTAAAATTCTTCACTGCTGATGCAATTCTCTATCTATATAAGAGCCAGATACGTCCAAGGATGGAATACTGTTGCCACTTATGGGCAGGAGCTGCTAGAAAAGACTTGTCCTGCCTTGATAGGGTTCAAAATAGACTTCGTGGCCTGGTGGGAGATGCCATTTTCTCTTTGCTGCAACCTCTATCTCACAGATGAGATATTGCGAGTTTGTCTCTGCGTTATCGTTATTTTTATGGAATGTGTTCGACTGAGCTTCAATCTAACTTTCACAAGAAACACTAGACTAGCTGAAAACATTATCAATAATTTTCCCCGCTCTTATCTGTGTCTTAAGCTTAACGTAGATTCCATGATCAAAGCTTCTTTCTTAGAACTGCACGCCTGTGGAATTGTCTTCCGTTTTCCTGCTTTCCAGCTGTCTATAATATTGTTGTCTTCAAGTCCAACGTGAACAAGTTTCTGATGAGCCGTTCTACATAAGTTAACAAATTTACCGATCTTCCATTACGATCGAGTACTATATTGTCCTTTTGACTACTCTACACTGTTTAAGCCTTATCCTTGAGTGGTCTATCGGCCTTGATAAGTGGTGACGCCTATGTAAAAAAATAAGAAAAGTCTGGAACGAGGCTGTTAACGTTGATGCTGTTGAGCGTAAGTTTGCTCTACGGCACGGCTCGGATGGGTACATTTGAAAAGTAAATAACCTGGAAGGGAACACCCTCGTTTCGACGCGGGATATCTTCGAGCGGTTTCGGGAGCATCTATCGAAGCGCTTCACCCAAAGACCCTGCAACACTCCCCTGCACGGATCTTATAGGCCCTTGTACCTAAGTTTTTGTCTTTTGGGGATTTTACTTTATAATTTTTGAAATTTTATATTGAAATTTTTTTAATTGTAATTTTTCATTAAACGGAAGAAATTTAATAGAAAGATTAAATGTAGTATCTATTCTTTCATTTTTTGATTTTTTTAGAAAGCGTTCCGCCACTTGGCTCCCGGGTTAAGTTCAAGGTTTTCTTCAGATGCTGCACTTCCATTCTTTGGTCTCTTTTTGGTGTAGTAGCAGTTTTTTTACGACTGAGATAATTTTTTGTTTTGTACGTTTTCTTCACATGAAAAAAAACGACCCTGGTGTGTAATTCTTTCCCGTGGGGAGGCATTGTAAATAGGCGCAATAATATCAGAGTGTATCCATTTATGCTGAATATCTACAGAATGCTAACATAAACCTATTACATATGAGTCAGTCTATTGTGAAAATACGGTTTCTAAAAAAAACTGGATTCAGCATGGAAAACCGAATTCTTCAAATAAAGATTAAAAGGAATTTAAGCATGAAAATATTTGCAAATTAAATTAAATAACCGAATTAAATAACACGAAACAGATTTATATACCGTACACCATAATTGCTAAATATAATTAATTAATAAAATATTTAAAGATGTGAATAACTTAAAGCATAATCAGTATTTCCAAAATAATTCGAAAATGTTTATATACTGAAAAACAAAACAAGCAAATCAATGAATTTTCACTTGCTACTCGGCATTAGATAGTTGTGTAAAATACGGTAATCAATGAAACAATATATACGAGATCTGTGTAAAAAGAATATTGTAAAGTGTATTTGCAATAAGACACTGCTTATATATATATATATATAGATATATATATATATATATATATATATATATATACGTATTATTTTTTATTACCGCATGTATCTGTTATGGTTTCGGCTACCCGGCCGTTTATAGACCGTCTGTAGCTTCCTCAGACTTTTACAGTTTCTTTCTGCAAAAGTCGGAGGAAGCAAGAGACGGCAAAAAAAAACGGCCGGGTAGCTGAAACAATAATGTGACTTAACAGAAAGATACGATAATAAATAATAAAACGCATATTTGCACTACAACAGTATTGAACACATTCTTCCCTTTTTATTAATTACAATTTCTACTATATATATATATATATATATATATATATATATATATATATATATATATATATATATATACCCATTCCTATTTTTTTCTTTTGTGTTTATTGATATTTATATAAAAACAATATTTTCTATTTATTTAAAACGAAAATACAATCTTCTTATATATGGGTTGTGGAATTTCATTCACTAGTAAAAGATCTAGCATATTTGCATATTCTTTTAAACATTAATTTTAATTAATTCCCTATTAGTTGCTTCTGTTCTCTATGGGATAATCATCTTCAGTTAATTATTACGTGTAATTATATTAATGCAGATATTCTACTTGATTTATACTTGCATAACATTTACGTAAAAAGTTTATAGTAAACACAAAATTGTTTCCATATATATTGATGTATACGTACATGTTTTTTTTTAACAAATTTTGCCTACCAAACTCCTACTTTTTGGTCTACAGACATAAACTTCATATACAAAGTATTTGAATCTATGCAAAATTTATGTTTGGGTTTTAGCCGGGAAAAATCAGTGCAAAAATGTGAAAATTAAAAAAAAAATAAAATGAAATTGGCAAGGTAGAACGCCGGCATTACGAATGCATAACGTAGTATCTATTGATTCAAGTTTTAATTTTTAGCATCGCAGTAAACATATTTTCATAACCCAGTCATTGACAGCAGCGGCAAAATAAATCGTGAGCTGAACGTTTTGTTTTCGATTCTCGGTGGTTGCGCATGAGTCTTTTTTAATACTTTTTAAATCATTACTATATCTATCTAGCTATGTATTGATCTATCTATAAAAGTGAACATGTGTGTGTGTCTGTGTACATTTCCTTACGCAACATATCTTTTAATTTTAAGTCTAAAGACTCTAAATTTGATTTACAGGGTACTGAGATTTAGGAAAATCTCTGCAAACCGTTTTCGGCCACACATTTGCCTGTTAAGGGATGAAAGTTTTACGATTTGACATTTCAGAACGCGACAAACACATCCGCCAATTTTGGGTCTTAGCAATTGAAATTTTGTCGGTTTCTTGGACGTGGATCAAACTTAATAACTTGATTAAAGCCCAAAACAATAAATATTATGGGTGCATAATAGGGGGCAAAGTTAAACAAAGTAGCCCGCTTTTTGTGCTCCATATACACCGCCAAACACCCGGGCAACGCCCGGTTTAAATGCTAGTACATATATATATATATATATATATATATATATATATATATATATATATATATATATATATATATGTATATATATATATATATACTATGTCCACAGGCAAACAACATCACTGCTCATAAGCGTCCTGATACCCAAAAAACTTGAGGTCCAAGCTTGAGTTTCACCTTTATTTTGGAGTATCAGTTTGATATACCCGTACCCGGGATTCTGAAATCGAGCCTTTTAAATAGGAGGCAAGTTGTCTGCTACATTAGCAAACGCGCCCCATATAAGTAAGTATATTTACTACTAAAATCACGCAAACTGCGGCGAAATCAGATTATTTGTTTGTTTAACGCCCTGTTTGTTGGCTTTCATGTCTCTTGTGAGCTACGCCGTTGTTTTACCGTTGAAATCATTATATAATCTCTCACATTAAGTCAGTTTGTCTTCCTGTTTGTCTGTCAGTGGGAGTGCTAATCTCTACCTAACTGGCCTGCTAATTTATTCTCTTTATATTTTCAACCTTGTATATATACAGAAATCTGACATGAGAACAGTGACAAGCTGTTAAGTAGTCAAAATTACGAAAAACGCATTTTGTAGGCGAAATATTTTGTGTACGCGTGTGTGAATATAAAATTATATATTTCATAAGATTATTCTAAATTTTGATAAGCATGAAGACATATTTTAGATGGCAATAAACAAGGTAACAGAGGTTTGTGCTTTCGTTTCAATTCTAGATATAAGTTCTTTAGATATATATTTTACTGAAGTTTTAGAATCACTACAATATATTATGTACTATAATTTCCGATACCGACTTGGATCTATTATAACTTCCAGATCTGCATAAATTAAAATATTATATGTAAGCGTATTTTACTACGGTAATAGTAAGGGACAATTACTATGTATTTGGTAAAATTTAATAATTTTATAGATATAAAAAGTATTTATTAAAGTTCGTGCCTATTTCCATTCTGTGGAGGCCAGGCGCCGACGCAGACCCCACAATTTTATTATACCATCCCTATTAAAGTTAAAACATACCTATCAAAGTAGTCTTATGTACATCTATATCAAAAACACTTGTAAACGTTTTTTCTTTAATTTAAAAAAAAATCATACTTTATGGACCAGGCGCGAAGGCAGATCCCACAATTTTAATATATCATCATTATGGCAGATAAAACATACCAATTCCTGTATCTTGATACATCTATCATTATATGTAATCAGTTTTTAAAAATAGTCAACCATATAGGAACCTATTCGTGACCAGACACACACACACACGTACACACATACATTTAGCTTTGTATATATGCATATATATATATATATACATATATATATATGCATATATAAGTATATATATATATATATATAAATATATATATACATATATATATATAAATATATATATAAATATATATATATATATATATATATATGTATATGTATATTTATACATTTCTTCATTAAAATATCAGACAAATCAAGGCAATCTCTTTGGATAATAATGAGTTCGAAGATTACCTTTCCTTACAAGTAAATCACCAAGTTCACTCGAGGTAAAGTATAAATAAATGATAACTTCTGGTGTAATAATCCGTAATGGTATAGATTGGGTAGATCTTGTATTTTTAAAGGAGAAGGTTCGACAAAAACTGGTTTACATTGAACTTAATCGCTAGCATATTTGTTCTGTGGCGGTTAATAGCTTTATATCCATGATAGTTTGGTTTACTCTGGCACTATGTAAGCCAGCCATTTCTGCCGCCGTATTTTAATCACTCGCTGTGAACACCAGGAACCGTTTACTTAATATTCTTACCCTCTAAACAAGACCACACATTTGGCGATATATGGATTTGAAAAAGGATACACAAGGATCTATTTCGGATAAACGAATTACTTCTGTTCAACAACGCATAATTTTATACCTTCTGTAAAAAAGGTTGGGTTTTCAAAGTTTTTCAACGATGAAAAACAACCTCGGCTCGGAAAAGCCTGTTTATTTCAAAAAGTCGCGAGAAGAAAAATTCTACATCGATCTCTATTGCTAAAGAATTGGCATAATTCATTTTCAACTTTCGGTTTCGGCAAGCCATGCAAAGTTAGTTTTCTTATTTGGAATAAACAAATTTTATTACCCTAGAAGTTGTATATTTTTCCAAAGGCCTTTATTTTTGCACTGTTCTTTGGAAGTAAACTTTTTTGTTTTGGTTTTAGCACAAAAAATTAATAAAACAAACAGCAGAACAAAAACTATCTTGTTTCTTGCAGGTTGGCCGATTTTGGCCTGTTCAAATATCTTAAATTATCTTTTTTGCAAAAAGCCATTTTCATTTTACAGTATATATTTGAAAAACATTTTATTACTCTGACTTAAAAATTACTCTGTTGATAATTTGCATGATTTTTTTTCTCGCAAAAACAACGTATAAAGTAGAAATCATAACTTCTCTAGGAAGGATCGAAACTGCATTCACTCGATAACGAGAATTCAGGACGACAATGTGAATACTCGCTTGGACTTTTGCTACGAAAGGGGATTTCATATTGTTTAATTATTTCAAATTCTTCGGATCATTTTATTATCGAGAAAAATAAAATAAATTTCAGTCGTTTTTGTTTTCTGTGGAAAATTATTTATTTTCTGTAAAAACAAGAGTATCGTGTCGTTTTTTTTTTTACTTCGTCAAAATATATTTTGCATATCTTCTGCGTAAAGTCGCGTTCTTTCTGTTCTGCATATCTTAGACCGAGATTTAGCTTGTGGGTATATTTATGTTTAAAAATTGAGTAGCTTTCACAGGTAAGTAGTTGAAATGATGGTTTCCAGCAGACGGGGACTTTGGAATTACATTAACAAAGAAGAGAAAAACAGAAAAAAGAAGTAATTTGAAGAAAAAAGAAAGAACAAAAAGAAAAAAGAGGAAGAGAAGCTGAAAGAGAAGAAAAAAGAGAACAGAAACGGGCAGATGAGAAAGAGAAGAGGAAAAAAGTCAATTAAGCGAATAAATACAGGAAATGCAGACCCAGTACTAGCGACGAAATACAACAACGGGTCAGACCAGATTTTTTTTCTAAACCGCAATCTGATGCGATTAGAAACATTTCACTATCGTCCAGAAACTGAGTGGATTTATAAAGCTTATTTTCGCAGATTTGGTGATGGTTTCAAGATTTATTGTATATCCTGGAGCAGGCAGATGAAAGTTCGTCTTTTACTACAAAAATTGGGAGCTGCGAAACATAATAAGATCGTGGAATATATCATCCCTAAACCACCGACTGAATAGTCATTTTATGCGACAGTTAACTCCACGAGGGAATAATACTGCACAAAAATCAGCTTATTCCAGAAAAGATAGAGATGCATCAATCTGACAAGCAAGGAAATAGACAGGTGAGGATTTTGGACTATCGCCATTGACAGCCGGCAACTTTATTGTCTTGAATTTAATTCAAGGAGTAGTGTCGACCAAGGACGCTGAACTCAGATGCCGAGCACTAAACACACTGTGAAATTAACCAAAGATAACCCTTCATCCATTGGCTGAGGATTAGTAAAAATCATCTGGAAGAAGCAAAACTACAAAAATATAGAGGAGATAGGTGTACCACACATTTCGTTATTGTTACTTCGTAGGTATGAAGTAACAATAATTCTTACTGTCGCAACAGTCAAGCGAAACCAAACATAACTCTCTTGAAAAATTCACCGAATAAACGGTGTTACCCCATATCAAGGATGTGAAGAACTCCATTGGAAGAACAATTGTCCTTACCAGTTTTGACATTTGATCGGTGCAGGAGCAACGGACACAAATACTCACATTGCAGAGCAAAAGGACACCGCAGGAGCTACGTAAAATAACGAAACTATAGCGGAGGACGAAATGTACGGAAGTATATGACCGTAAAAATTGGGGACAAAGATGTTGGACATCAACTTCACAGTGGTTTGGATTTGTCAGTAAGAAAGCACCATATTTGGTGAAAAATCGGAAAAACAAAGATGGCGAGAACTTGTAATATAACAAAGACACGAAGGTTAAGTTGCCACTAACGTGACGTTGAAGGGAAAAATCACTACATCTCACGATGTTTGTATTATAAAACAATAGTCATTTTTTTCCGGATTGACTGGTATCTAAATATTGAATTCTGGTACTTGCCCATTGAGCATTATCACTCACAAGTTACTTTTTAAGTTCAGTCGTTCTGAATCTATGTCATTACTAGCAATATATCAACAGATAATCGGCACGGTGTTAAGCGGCTATTATTCTTCCATCAGATACCTTGATATTCTGATGAAAAGCAAGTAAAGAACAATACGTTTTTCAGGCGTTCGAAAAGATAAACGAGTTCCTTTAAAAGAGACAAACTGTGATTTTCCCCGAAGAAAAATCTGCATAGGTCATATAATAGATAGGAATGGTAGACGGCCATATTCGAAAAGTTCCATAGCAATAAAACACATGTCTGAGTAACACTGCAAATACTTTTAGGCTTAGCTAATTACTATCAATGCTTCATTCCTAATATGCACACATTGCGTTTAAATTTCAGACGAAGGAAGAATATGTTTGGGCCTGAACCACAGAATTCGAGATGGCGTTCAAAAAGACAGGAGAGGTACTCATACCGGAACTATTCCTGAGTCATTACAACTCAGACATTATGGTCGGAGGCGGAGCGAGCGCATATGAGATCGGCGCGTTTATCCTGCATGAAATATCTTACAATTAAACGAAACCGATGGTTCACGCGTCCATGATTTAATCCCAGATAGAAAAATAATCTTTATGCATCATTTTCGTGGTGACAAGATTTCACAGATTTGTTCATGGGTGACATTTAAAACTTAAACTGCACCACATGCCACTAATGTATATATTTGGTTCGATTAAAGGGTTGACTACACAAACGACACACACCATCAAAAGATGGGAAAAATCCTACTAAATTACGACTCTGACGTGGAGTTCCTCCTGTCGTAGGAGCTAAGGCACGCAGACGGGCTTCCTCGGTAAATACCAAGGAATAGTAAACCATTTTAAAACTCGGTGATGGCATTACTACGATCAGAGAAATTATAGTTCGATCCTATGCAACATTGTGAAAGGAATTCCCGTTTCTTTTGGATGATATAAGGAAAGAAGCCGAAAACGACGGTGTAATTACATTTACACAATTGGATACACGTGAACTTCGCGGGCCCACTTGATGGACCGTGGTACCTTATAGTCCGGGATAGTTTCTCTAAGTAGCCTGAAGTCTTTAAGTATTAAAGCCCAACTACTAGCTTCACTATGAAAACTCTACATGAGGAATTTGCACGATTCAGAGTAGACGAGCGTTTGATGTCAGATAAACGAATTCAGTTTACATCCGGGGATTTTCAAGAGTTCATGGAGGACGTCCAACTTTACCACATCACTACGTCGACTATCCACCACAGGTACAACGGATAGGCCGGGAGGTTTGTCGACATTTTGAAGAGGGTTTTTTAAGAAAGCAAAGCACACTCCATCAAAAAAGGCGTTGCAACATTTTTTTCAGGTTTATTACATAACGCCTAACGAGCATACACCATCCCAGAGGTCTCCGGCGAATATGATGTTCGCGAAAAAAATATAGGCAGTCTTTGCCAAAAGAAGTAAAACTCTTAAAGATAACTGTTCCCAAAAATTAGGTCCCGGGCGAAAATATTCTTCAAGGTGCACAAAGATAATAATACTTTCTGGGAGCAGGATACACTCAAGAAGAGGATGTACATGGTGGAAAGCCACATTCTCGATATAATAAAGACTTGGAACAGATACGTAAACGCACTTCGAATGAGTTATGTTAAACTCCACCAGAAGAAGAGACGTTGGCCTCCTGTATGATGCATATGACATGGAACCCCCTGAAACTGGTATCGAAACACGTCGTTTTGGAAGACAAAGGAAACTAACGGGCCCCTTAGAAGTCACCCCGAGAAAAGCAAAAGTATATTTCGTGGAAATAAATATTCGGAGGGATTATTCTGGGGTAATAATCTCCCTATAAGTATGATAGCATTGATTGGTCTGGCACTATGTAAACCAGAATATTTTGCCGTCAAGCAAAGAGAACACATGCAGTTTTACTGTTCGCAGGGCTTTTTACCTTAATATTGTGACCCCATAGCCGGCACCACAACAATATTTTTATTGTCCGAGAAGCAGATAAGTGCAAAAGAGTTTAATCAAATAAATTTTGTTCATAAAATGTGCGTTTAGATTAAGGCGCAAATAGAGAGGCGAATCGATTATAGTGGTTGTAGATTCTCGTATGTTTTTTTTTGTTTAATTTTTGGCCAGGGATAGCATAGATTAGATCTCAGACAAGCACTTAATATAAATGTGAGAATATGGTTGTATGGAAGAGAAAATGGCATTCCTTGCTACGTTTCGAACTCGGTTTTGAACTGTATCGAGGCTTGATAGAATGGGTCAGGGACTTCTTCTCAAATATGGCAACACTACTCAAAGTTAGGACATACTTGGTACTTATACAAATAAAGAATTGCATCGGCAGTCAGATATTTACTCAGCAGAGGAATGTTTTAAACATTTTCTTAGTTTTGTTGGCTACAAATTTGATGTATCTGTTTCTTTTCAGTTAAGGTCAGTCACAGAGGTTTTAAAAGATTTGGTGTTGTTCAAAGCTGAGTGCCATTAATTTCACTTGAGGCAAGATAGTTGTCTGAACGATTATGGTGGTAAGAGAAAAACTTGATTTCAGTGACATTAAAATAATCAGCAACTTTTTCCGCATTGCATCAGGTGCTCAAGATAAGTTGTGGGTGAATAAAAACTTTCGAGGGCATTTTTGGTTTTTGAAGTGTTCCTATAGATTACTGTGTAAAATACATATAATAAAAACCTAATTTGTTGGAGTTGTATCAAATTCACTATAAAAACAAATAAAACACATATAACAAAAATGGTTGTGCAAATTTTTATATATAATCGTTAAACACTGATAACAAGTTCACTTAAATTAGCGATCACTTAAATCATTCTTTCATATCGATATATGACCTCCATTTGTTTATATGTGCAACTCTATTTCGGTAATATTTTTCAACATTCATTTAAATCAAGTTTTGCATTGATTTGTACTTACGTTGACTTTGGTTGCAAATTTGTTTAATATGTAATTAGATATCTATATAATTTCTTTTCTATGCTTTATGTAAAAACACCTTTTATTTATACTTGTGTAAGATTCGAAAACCCGACGGCAAACTAAACAGAATCCTGGACGCACCCTTAAGAGTTTTCGCACCACGTTTCACCAGTAGATCGGTGAACATGGAGGTGCGATAAAAGAATTTAAGAATACAAAGCGATAAATATATTCAACCTAAAGCGAATGTTCGCCTTTTATGTTTTGCCGATTGATGATAAAGAAACAGTAAAACATATCTTCATCCGCTGATCCATTTTTGATTCACAAACAAACGTTTTGTAATAATTGTGTTCTTCAGGATACTTTTCTAATCGAGTGCGTTTGTTTCACAATGGTTTGGTCGATGTAACCTCTGAACTTAATAGAGTGTACTTTGCCGAATTTGAAAAATCTATTTATCGAAGCAAGGATATTTTCCTTAAACTAGGGAACGACTGATGTTACATAAGTAGGAACGTTGTTAAAATAAGATCCAAGAACAACAGTAATTTCAAATTACAAATGAAATTGATAATAAGTTTCGATCTTCAAAGAAAAATAAGAACACTTCCAATTCTTATGATTTACATCTTGTGATTTTTCAACAATAATTAACTACAGAACGCATTTTTCCCGCGACTTATTCATCTGCTCAGTACTATTAGACATAGATCTATATATCTCTAATATATATATATATATATATATATATATATATATATATATATATATATATACTTAAAATACTCACATAAAATTAATATACGAAAGTAAAGATTTATGCGTAAACTTTAAGTATTTACTTCAAAAGTGCTGAATGCGTAGGTCGAGCTAGTTAGTAATTTATAAAAATATTTATGGCGATTAAGCTACACTGAATATTCCGCGTTTCATCCACTCTAGGAATCCTCAGGCTTATGCGCGAATTCTGTGGTTGTTTATCGTTTATATATATGTATATATATATATATATATATATATATATAAATATATATAATTACTTAATTTACTCACATAAAATAATTATACGAATGTAACGATTTATGCTTAAACTTTAAGTATTTACTTAAAAAGCGTTCAATACGTAGGTAGAGCTACTTAGTAAGTTATAAAATATATATGGCGATTAAGTTACGCCCACTCGCGCTTCATCCACTCTAGGGCTCTTAAGGCTCTTCGCATAAGCCTGAAAAGTCCTAGAGTGGATGAAACGCGGAATATTCAGTGTAGCTTAATCGCCATATATATATATATATATATATATATATATATATATATATATATATATATATATATATATGGGGGAGGTGTATGTTTAAGAACGAGAGCGATTCCGATTTTTGTGATTATAACGGCTTATGCAATCATTACTTTCTCGATTAAAATACTTTGTGCATAAACAGAAAAATGATGGGGCATATAATATATATATATATATATATATATATATATATATATATATATATGATCAAACAGTTAATAAAATATGTTAAAACACTTTGAAATGAGTTAAAAACATATTTAATCTGAATATATATATATATATATTCTTTCTCAAATTCGAAAAAGAAAATAATTATATATATATATATATATATATATATATATATATATATATATATATATATATATATATATATATATATATATCCGAATTTTATAAATCGCAAACCAAATAAAAATATAATTTATAGAACTAAATCAAAAATCAATTATCACAAATTTTACTAATGCTTTATTTACATTCGCTTTGCTCTTTTTCATGATAGGGCCATCCTAGGTATGACACATATGAGGTGACAGACGTAATTTTGATGAATTTCATCCTATGTCTGACGCAATAATGCTAAAAGACACTTGCACCTCTTTCATATTACGATGGAATTTGGTCTAATATGCTCTAACCGTTTTTAGATGGGCTCATCTCCGGTAATTTACTTAGATATGGAAGTGTATGGTCCGAATTTTTCTCAACTAATGTTTTCTCCCCTTATCTTATACTGATTTTTTAGAATCTGCAAAAAATTGCCCATTATTATGTGACTTATGACGTACACACTGGAGGAATGCATGTTGTCTGTGCAATAGGAGCATCACAATCTGCAGTAAACTATGGGAGTGAGTGCGCCTTGATATAATACTTCCGTATTTGCAAATTTTCTTTCATACCCACTTTGCACCGTTCAGTTGTCTCATTGACTCACTGTTCGGCAGGAAGAGATAAGATATATGTCCATGGAAAACCTCTGATGTGTTCTCTAATGGCTTTCCAGTAAGTCGTGTTGTTTTTTTGAGCAATAGTCCTTCACCTAGAGTTGTGAATTTAAATGCGAAGTCAACTGATGCGACTAGGTTGTCTGCGTTTCAAAATTTACTGTCCGCAATAGTTACACAATCCTCAGGTACGATGGTGGGAAATAGGTCTATAAGTGAAGCCTGCTAAGGTTCACGATCTGGTACATTGGTTTGGAACATTACTGTCTGTGTGAAGGAAGTGGCTATAGGAAAGTTATAAGTAGCGCTTCCAGCTGCATATATATATATATATATATATATATATATATATATATATATATATATATATATATATATATATAACCTGAGAAACAGGACAATTTTCATGGTGACATTAAAGTCACCAAACACATTTACTTGGGCGTTACTATCTAAGGAGAGTGCACTTCTGTACTATCAGAGATATAATCGATTAGGGTACAATCGTGACGTAAAGGAGAGCAGTGAGGAAAACATAACTAACTAACGCAATGATGAAATGATAGTCAAAAGTACATAAAAGCCTAGTCATCTCGTTCAAGATTTTTCTCTTTAGTTAAAGGGAGTTGCAACGTATATAAACTCCTAGTCCGTGCATATATTATATTCCGAATCTTTACAGCAAATAAGGAGGGCCCTTTCATGTTAAAGTTGTAAGAGGTGATTGAAGAGCGCAAGTTAATAATTTATATTATACGTTACTGAATTTTAGAAATGAGAATTGATTACACTTATTATTTGAAATATTAGATCTACTGCTCCCACCTTGTGCGCCATTTTGACAACGTTATACATTTTTGGCATTGAAGTAGTCTGAAATTCAAAATAATGAGTAGATTTATTGTCACAACTTATGGTAAGTTTGTCTTCCTTAATTGAATGAAATAGTTTATTCTTTCATTACGTGCGATTCAATGGCGTTTAATTTTTTTTATATGTTTAACATGTTAATATATATATATATATATATATATATATATATATATATATATATATATATATATATATAGTGAAATAAGAATGGAAAATAAAGTCACAATACCTATACATTGCTAAATAAAAAATGGTTCATTTATTGAATAAGGGTATCCAAACATTTAGTTGAGGGATAGCGGAGACTACGTATAGTACACCCACATTAATTCTCTCTCTCTCTCTCTCTCTCTCTCTCTCTCTCTCTCTATCTCTCTCTCTCTCTCTCTCTATATATATATATATATATATGCATGTATATATACATGTATATATATATTTGTGTATGTGTGCGTAGGTGTATACATATATATGTACAGTGTTTCATGGTAAACAACTGATGACCCCTTGAAAAATAAAAAAAATTGGTATTATAGTAAATTTGAGAGAGTTGATGCAGTGATTGCAGGTGATTAAATTACTTACTGACTAGATGTTTTTTTAACGAATGATAAAAAATAATTTTTTGTATGGTTTCAAATGTTAAAAACTTCAAAGACTATATATATATATATATATATATATATATATATATATATATATATATATATATATGTATACACCTACGCACACATACACAAATATATATATATATATATATATATATATATATATATATATATATATATATATAATACAAATTAGAATTCCCTATATTTCGATTTTCAAGATGCTGTTTATATGACTGCTTATTAATTCAGAATGTTTAAATATTAATTCTTAACGGAAACTTTTTCGAATGGCAGGAACTTTCTATGATGATAATGTCCATTTTGAATATTTCTGTCCTGAAACAGAAGATCAAGAAAAGGAAATAAAATAATATTGGCATAGATTCGAAAATATCGGTAAAGTAGTTCCAATGGTTTCATGATTTTTAAGCTATCTCATATATACTGAGTACCCCCATATATATATATATATATATATATGTATATATATATATATATATATATATATATATATATATATATATATATATTGATAATCTTTTAACACTAAAAATCTACAATTCAGATTTATTTTTAAAATTGTATTTAAAAATCAATTCAAGTTACTTGATTATGTGTTGGAAATTACATTTAATAACGTAGGCGCATATTAGCCTAAATCACATCCCAGGTACTGGTCCGCAACTAGGAACATTCCTTTTCTAGAAATGCCGTGTGAGCCTGGCGAGTACTTGTTCGATGGCGGCGATTGGCCTGGCTGTGGTTTTGTTAGAGGTTATGTTGGTGATGTTCCCGACGTATGACTAAACGAATAGTCAGGCCGGTTTAGGTAGGCTGATCAGATGCCTAGTGACAGTATTGTACAATATGGTCGTATTCCTTCTCTAGCCGAGTCTCTTTGGACGTTCTGGTCGGTACCGAGATTTGCTTTAAAACACAGGGTCTTCTGATTGCCACTTGATTGCATCAGAGGATCACAAGACGCTTTAATACAACCAGCCACAATTTGATATTGTATTTCAAGCCGACTTGAGAGATGTGAGGTGGCATGATGTGGTTATCAATTGAAATAACAGCAAAAATATTAACCGTAACCGGAAACTTCGTTGAGCTGTACATGATGTCTATATTTTTAAGAGATATTGAAAACAAGCAAATTATTTGAAGACTTGACATATTCATCGCAGTATTTTTCGTTTTGGTTCCTTTGACAAACTTTTATCTTTTTTCTCATTATAATGTTTTTATACGTGCATTTGCATTTTAAAATACAAACTGCTCAAGTTCCAAATTGTTTTCACTAGTAAAACAATTACTTAATGAGGGAAAATTGCTAAACAATTTTACTTGGCAAGAGTTATTAAACCGAACTTTTTACCTATTCGCATGAATAAATATGTCTTTAATTTTTTTACGTCTTTTTTTTCTATCTGGTATATTCTTAAACGGTAACGTCTAATCCGAGTGCTAAATCTTTTAGTTTTAATTTCTAACGAGACCCATGCAATTTTGCCTTATATTTCAAGTCATTACTTTATTTTAAGTGCAATAAAATTATCAAAAGTTAAGTAGATCTATAATAGTACCTACGAATCTTCATGGAATAAAGCATATGTAAGCGTTTGTTTGCGACTGTAAAACGCCGGGCGTTTTCTTGATATATAAATTTATGTGCATGGATATAAACAGAGTAAATATAACTTTTGGTATTTTTAAAATTTACTCATTTTTTAGTCCTAAGTTGTCCTGTTGTAGATATACTATTTTGTGGACAAATAATTCTCTACAGCTTAAAAAAGAACGCACATAATTCTAAAAATGCTGACCATAAAAACGGCATTTACAAATAAACATCGGCTTGGTCTCTTTCGAATTTCCTCATTGTGAAGATAAACAAAGAACAGCGTTAGTAAACGAATGTTTCTTAGTTCGAGCAGTTTATTTCTTTATAAAAGAATTATGTGTTATTTATAATATTCAATTTAATTCTGCTGTTAAGCAGTCTTTGTTATGCACAGTGATGATTAAACATAATACAAACATGCTTCTGTCTACCATTGATTCTTTCATAATCGTATGAAACGACAGAGGAAACAAGCAACTAATATTATTGTCTTATGCTATACTGAACGATCCCATTTATGCTTGCTACAATAACATTTATATTCAATACAGTGTGCATGCGTTTATATATTTCTGTTTTGCTAAGAATTAGTCTCAAAGACAATTACATAATTTAATACAAGTTTCCATGAAACAACATTTCATATATATTTTTTAATGAATACAATTATTTATCTTTCTCATTTTCACTTTCTTTCTGTCTCCCTATACATATATATATATATATATATTATTATATATATATATATATATATATATATATATATATATATATGATTGCTGCATTATTCCAGATGATCGCCGTCACATTGAGTTCTCCCAATCTTGTCGCCCATGCTATCTCCGATGGCTCTGTACACCCGCCGCAGATTTGCAAATCTTGACGCATATGTAACATACAGATTTAGCAATTTCCACTGACTTGACTTCTTCTGGAGGTTGAAAAGTATTCCTATTAACAATCACATGTCTTCTCAAACAAGCAGTAGACGTGCATACTTTGATGCATATTAAACCGATCGTTTGGTAGGGACTAATAGAGTCAAAGTAAAATTGAATAGGACATTTGTGCGACTTTAGGTGGTTGACGTAGCCAGCTTTTGAGAACGGCACTCATTCACAAGTGTCGCGCGCCCAGATCTGTGTTTCATGGTTAAGACCATCAATTAAACCATTGCGAATCTCTCGCTTCATATTACTGTTGACCTGCTTTCTTTTCTCTATAGCTTCACAACTTTCAGTACAAGCGTTTGCTTCTTCGGCTTTGCCGAATAACTTCTTTCCATGTGTGGGATTTGTAAGATTTTCAAATTATTCTTTTTAGAGTCCTTGAATCTTTTCCTAAGTTTGTGTTGAGGGCGCTTGCCATTTTTCAGCTCCCCGTAAAAATTGTTTTTTGGCAGCCTACAACCTTTCATTCGAACCAGGTGGCCCACCCAACGCATGTGAGATCTGATTACAAGGGTCTCAACAATAAACCAACATGCTCTTACAAAGACTTCAGTATCGGGTACTTGTGCTTGCCACTTGATGTTTAAGATATGTCTGAAGAATTTTTGGTGAAATCGTTCAAGCCATTTAATGTACATTTGATGCAATGCCTATGTCTCTGATGAATACAACGATGTGGTTAGAACACTGATCTTGTAAAGGCAGATCATAGTCCTGCCTATGATACCGCGTTAAGACCACCATCTACTTTCTAACCTTCCAAAAGCTACAGGTGCCTTCTTAATTCGTTGGCAGCCACCCCTCGACAGCTATCCCTCGACAGAGATCAATTAAGTTTGACAAAGGAATCAACTACTCATAGTCTAGCACCACAGACCGCGATGTGCGGCTCCAAGTATGGCTGGCTCCGTGCATGAGTGAACACCCCTTTGTTTTAGACAGCCTGATCCTTAGATCAAAGCCAGTGCATGACTCAGCAAAGCTATAAATTATATGCTGATATCAGTCTCGGTGAGCGACAAAAAAAACAGCATCGTCTGCATACAGCAGCTTGGTTCTGGCATTAACTCTTCTAAGATTAAAAATGCGGCCTGTGGTTCGAAACTTTAACATGACATCCTTATCGCAATCCCGAACCGCATAAGCAAGTAGAACATCAAAATATATGGTGAAAAGAATAGGGGCAGGAATATCACCTTGTTTGACACCATTGTCAGCTGGGATTTCTACAGACAATTTTCACTTAAACGAGACTCGAGCTTTCATGTCCCTGTGCAGTTCCTTATATATTCTAGCAAATGTTGCAGTACACCCTACTTTCTCTAAGGTCAACCAGAGAACATCCCTTTTACCGTGTAAAATGCTTTGGTTAGATCCACACATACTTGATACAGCGGTATCTGTTGTTCAATGCATTTCTCCTAGACTTTCTGGGCTAAAAAATCATATCCAGACAGACCCGAAGACACTTTGTGGCACTGGAATAGCATTAAGATAAACATCCTCCTGTAACCGGATTAATAGAAGACATGCGAGGACTTTCTCAGCAGCTGGCGAAGGTCTGATCCCATGGTAGTGGTTACAAACATTATTCTGTCTCTTTCCTTTAAACAGGGTCACGAAGACACCATCAATCCAATCCTGTGGAACAGAAGCACTTTCCCAGAGCTCCTCAGCAAAACCAAGGATAGGAGTAACAATATTCACACCTTCGATCTTTAGAGGTCGCATCGGAACACTATCCAAACCAGGTGCCTTGCCACCCACTGACTTTGTCATAGCGAACAGCACTTCAAACAGACTAGGCAAATGATCCATTCTAAATATGATATCACATTGTGGTAGGCAATCAATTGGCTCAGGATCCACTGCTGAGTGATCAATAAAGTGATCTTGCTATCTTTTCAAGATATTTCATGCATCCTTAATGACCACAGGACTATCCGTCGACACCAGGGGATATATTGAAGAGGATGGAGGACCAAATACTTGGCGTAGGAGTCCATAAAATTCCTTTGAATTCTTTGTGAAAAAAGCCTTTTGGATCTGCTCCGTTATATTCATCCACCATTGGTTTTTCATTTTTCTTAGCTCACGCTGAAATGTGGCTTCGACCCTTTTGTATTGTCGCAAATTAGTTGTATGATCGGAATGATCTTCACGAAGTAAAGATTCATAAATTGTGTGTTTATTCACCAGCAACTGATTAATTTCAAAATTATTTTCAGCAAACCAGTCTTGTTCCTATCCCTATTGACGCTAAGGACTTCAACACGAGCAAAGTAATCCTTAGTTTTGAAATTAACCCATGTACCATCAAATGCAAGATTATCAAGCTTTTCCGCCATACACGTTTTAACTTCAAGCAACTTTAACTTGGCCACATCAATACGGCTAGGGACCTTAACGCCACCATGACCAACTTTCTTACGGATTCGTAGATTAAACTTTCCTCTCGCCAACTTGTGATCAGTGTCACATTAAATACTGCGCATGGTACCAAGAGTAGATGTATCTCGAAGGTCGCATTTTCGAGTTATGATAAAGTCAATTAGATGGCCATGCTTTGAACGTGAGTGTATCCAACTAGGTTTGTGCTTCAGTTTACGGCGAAAAAAGTGTTACAGATAGCAAGATTAAATTCTGTAGTCGCTTAAGGCCATTAGCATTCATAGCTGCCAAGAGCACTCCAGGTATCATAGTCTTTCCAAACACGGGCATTTAAATCACTAAGAATAACAAGTTTTTCATTAATATGTGTAGATGCAACAACGGAACGCAGAGCCTCAAAGAAACAAAGATGATATCTTCACTCGTTTGAAGGGTTGGTGCATAAACCGAAAGAATAGTGTTGAATCTATTGTGTGAGAGAAGAACACGAAGTCTCATGATGCGAGTACAGATACTGGCAAGAAAAGTTCATAGTATTTTTTTACACAGATTCCACTACTTATCCAGGCCCGGAAGCCACTCAGGGATAAGGGTTCTTGCATTTACATTACGTTAGTGTGGAGATTTGATGAAGTGTTTGCTTAAGGGAGGCGGTTCATTATGAATTTGTTAACGTTGGACTTGTACGCATCCAAGTTGTAGTCCGGTGGGAAGCAGGCAGACGGAACAGAGTTCCACAGGCGTGCAGTTCTAAGAAAGAAGCTTTTTTCATGGAATCCGCGTTTTGATTTAGGCACAGATAAAGAGTGGGGGAAATTTTTGCTAGTGGATTCAGCTAGACGGGTGTTTTTCGTTAAAGATTGGCGAGTGGGCCAGAGATTGGAGTTCAGACGAGCACTTGCCATGGAAATAACGAAAAAACAAGGATAGGCTCGTAACGTCTCTTCTGTGGGAGAGAGGTTGCAGGGTAGAGAAAAGGGCATCTCCCACTAAGCCACGAAGTCTATTTTGTACTCTGCCAAGACAGGATAGGCTGTTTTTAGCAGCTCCTGCCCAGGTATGGCAACAGTATTCCACCCTTGGACGTACTTGGCTTTTATATAGATAGAGAATTGCATCAGTAGTGAGATATCTTCTGGAGCGGTAGAAGTATCCCACCATTTTTCGCGCGACCTTGGCAACAGACTTGATGTACGTGTTCCATTTCAGATCAGGAGTAAAGGTCAAACCCAGAAGCTGCTCAAAACACGGGGCCTCTCCCAGACGAGAGCCATCCATCACAAGGATGTTTCAATCGCAAAACTGACAACTATTTCTCAGGATACCCTCCGGTTTTGCAATCCAGAAAAGAATGTACCCTGATGATAACTCTGTCATTTCATCTTCTCTTGAGAGACGGCTCTCTAATAGAGCAGCGATGTCTATATCACGTTTCCCTAACTCTGCAGAGACAAGCGCTGTCCTTTCGCTCTGGACGGTTGGATGAAACTTTATCAAGCAGAGTGCGTACATTCCAACAGGATAAATTGAGGCGTACTCTTTTTGAGAGAAACATTTTTGTTTTCTTCTGATTACAGGAACCACCGTTAGCCACAGGAAACTAACAAGTGATAGTATGACAGAAATGATTAGTGCACTTTTTCTAGAACTGTCCTAAGAGACTGCCGGCGCAGTGCTCCTCCTTAACAGGAATCTTCAGTAACAGGAACCCCCACAGTGAAGGTACAACAACGATGTCAATATAGGGTTTCTGTCGCCTCTGTGTAGATTTGTGACTGTGTACCTCTAAATGGTCAAGTCTTTACACGTTGCCACTAGGACTTGCAATAGAAAAGAACGGCAGATAAAGATAGAAAAGATAAGATAAAAATAGATCTCAAGTAACACTTATACATCGGCGTATTAAAGTGACAAGCGCTTGTTCGATACGCGTGTCACTCTCTAATTCTCCGTAACAATAACCCAGTGAAAAGCCATTGAGTGATGACTGGTAATTGCTTTGACTACAGATAAGTGTTGTCCTCTCCTAGAAGGATTGCCTCTACCATGGTTTGCAGGAGCTCCTTCTGCCCGCTAATATCATTTACACATGACTGGGACAAAGGTAGCTGGGCACTGGAGCATAGTCCACACGCCGTTGGGACATCAATGCCACATTCAACAGGGCCTGGAGGTTTCCGTCAGGGTTACCTCACCTTTGACCCTTGCTTCAAAAACCTTATCACACAAGGCAGTGGGGATTCAGTTTTCTAGCGCTGATCACTCGGCATTCACCATAACCTCGTTAGCGTAGCAAAACGCACGACGTGTACGAGGGGATGATTAGATTTGGAGAAGCTATGTGTGACGCTAGAGCGTATGTATACTTTTAACACACACCCACACTAATCCTTAAGCTGTCTCTCTCTCGCTCTGCCTCTCTCTCTTATATATATATATATATATATATATATATATATATATATATATATATATATATATATATATATATATATATATAGGTATAACAGTTGAATTCCGAGATGTAAATCTAATAAAACTCGCCCGATTATTTAACCGTGCTCAATACAAGAGAGAGCTGGTCTATAGTATGCTTATTATACAAACAGTATTGGTTACATATATTTTAATGTGGTCTTAATTCTTAGACCACCCGTCATCATACCCAGAAATTTTGTTTTCTTTTTTTTTTTACACAGTGATCACCACTTATCAAGGCCCGGAAACCACTCAGGGATAAGGGTTATTGCAAGTACATTACGTTAGTGTGGAGATTTGATGAAGTGTTTACTTAACGGGGCGATTAATTTGGAATTTGTTAACGTTGGACTTGAAGACATCCAAGTTGTAGTCCGGTGGGAAGCAGGCAGACGGAACAGAGTTCTACAGGCGTGCAGTTCTAAGAAAGAAGCTTTGTTCATGGAATCCGCGTTTTGATTTAGGCACAGATAAAGAGTGGGGGAAATTTTTGATAGTGGATTCAGTAAGTCGGGTGTTTTTCGTTAAAGATTGGCAAGGGGGGACTAGAGATTGGAGGTCAGAGGAGCACCTGCCATGGAACTAACGATAAGACAAGGATAGGCTCGCAACGTCTCTTCTGTGGGAGAGAGGTTGCAGGGTAGAGAAAAGGGCACCCCCCCACTAAGCCACGAAGTCTATTTTGTACTCTGTCAAGCAAGGATAGGCTGTTTTTAGCAGCTTCTGCCCAGATATGGAAACAGTATTCCACACTTGGACGTACTTGGCTTTTATATCGATAGAGAATTGCATCAGTAGTGAGATATCTTCTGGAGCGGTAGAAATCAATCGATATATTATAGCTGCCTTTTTTCGCGTGTGCTTAAGTGTTTTCCCTTAATTGAGACTTCACTTAGAGATGTATGCACATGTGAAACTAAAAAGGTTTGCATAATAAACAGCTTTTCTCTCTCTCTCTCTCTCTCTCTCTCTCTCTCTCTATATATATATATATATATATATATATATACATATATTCTATAATTATTGATATTCTATCACTATTTTATGTATATTTCTATATGTATGCTACGTGTATATTGGCATATGTACGAGTAATATACTAAAAGCACTCATATAATAAAGTATCCCATTTATTTAAATCTACCACTTACAATTGAATAATGCTTAAATGCAATGTTCCGTAATTATACCAAACATACAAACATTACTAGAACACCCACAAAAAAAATTAATACCGAAGTTGTGATCGTTATTCCTCTAATATACCTTCGGCAGTATTACATTCGTTCTTAATATATCGGTTTAAAAAGTTTCACTGTACGTATTCCATAATATATACTGGAAATTATCTGATTTTGAACAAGATAATCATGCCGTAGAACTTAACGGTCATTGTACGTGAATTAAAAAATTCTTGGGAAAATCCATCGAAAATTATTTAGATAAAAATACACTATTCCTTTACTGAAACGTATATAAAAATTTATAAGTTTTAATAAAAGAAAAGAAAATAATTGCAATTAGTAAATAATTAAAATTAGACATGACAACCTCCACCATATATATATATATATATATATATATATATATATATATATATATATATATATATATATATATATATATATACTTACGCTTAAGTATGTATGAACGTTCAGGCATATCCGTATACACTATATATATATATATATATATATATATATATATATATATATATATATATATATATATATATATATATACATATATATATATAGTTGTTATTTGTTTTTTGTTTTTGCGATTAATTCAATTATTTACGAAATTGACTTTTTATCTCATGAGATTAGTGAAAAGAATCTGTTTAACAAATTCGGTACCCCCATATGGGGGAGCGGCACATATATTGCTTTTTATTTATATTAACAAAAAAAACTATATATATATATTTATATATATATATATATATTCATATATATATATATATATATATATATATATATATATATATAGGAAATTCATATTTTGATACGAAGCTTATATATATATATATATATATATATATATATATATATATATATATATATATATATATATATATATATATATATATATGATTAGTTTTTTTTGGAAAAAGAATTCCAGCAGAGTGCTCAATTAAAAAGAAAATCCAAATTTTAAGAGCGTACTTATATTTTGTGTACAGAAAGTTGTTAGTTGAGACAGGTCATTGGTACCGTCGGTTTCAAGCCCGATAATAAGGCCCGTTTAAGGTATCCTTATCAAGCTCTCTTCAGCCAATATTCGTCTCGAAATATATATATATATATATATATATATATATATATGTATATATATATTTTGTACAGAAAGTTGTTAGTTGAGACAGGTCATTGGTACCGTCGGTTTCAAGCCCGATAATAAGGCCCGTTTAAGGTATCCTTATCAAGCTCTCTTCAGCCAATATTCGTCTCGAATTAGTTTATATTACAATAACAAGAGTAGAAGAGCAAATCCACATGCTATAGAGGTGTAAAGCTTTTTTATTAAATGATTTTCATAACATTGGAAGAGTCATGATCGAATCATCAATTGTGGCTTCTCCATTGCTGTGCAAGCGACATCAATATCACCTTCATTTATTATTGTCATTAATATTTACTTTATAATAGTACTGCTTTTTGTTTTTATATTTAGTCTTTATTAGCATAGCGCATGTTGTTTTTGTTTATTACATCTTTTGTATCAAACATATTTTAAACGTTATTTTTTTAGATGTGTAGATGAGCAAACTTTACCGTGTGTGCACTCCTTAATTGCTAAAGATTACTTAAACTTATAGGAGTAGTTCATGTATATATATATATATATATATATACATTTATATGCATATATATATATGCATATATATATATATATATATATATATATATATATATATATATATATTGAAAATATAACAGTAAATATTACGTAGGTTATCTTTAGAAGTCAAAAACAGATGTTTTGACCATAAAAAGCACAGAATGAAAGCAGCACTAGTAAACCAATACTGGGAACGCAAAGAAAGTGGACGTTCGCTGATAGTCGAATAGAAAATAGTAAGACATGCAAGTGCATGTCTGCATGTCGATTATGCCTGAATGAAAACTTCGCTATCCTAAGCTTTAAACAACCCAAACATCTAATTTTAATATTAATATTATCTTAAGAGTGTACGTTCACACCTCACCGCATCCTGGCAACGCCGGGTACTCCCGGTAATATATATATATATATATATATATATATATATATATATATATATATATATATATATATATATATACATTTTTAATATCCTATTACTATTAAATGAATGTATACTTCTGTCCGTATAATAGTATCTCTTTACGTGGTTTCATTTCTGTAGATGTCCGTCTGTGTATATTTATTGTATACATACGTATATGTGTAGGTGTACATATAAATGTATTTGCTGAAGTATATATATGTATATATATATATATATATATATATATATATATACATATGTGTGTATGTATGTGTATTTGTATTTGTATGTGTCTGAATATGTATATATATATGCATATATATATATATATATGTATATATGTGTGTATGAGTGGATATTTGCCCATATTTGTATATATGTATAGCTGTGATTATTTGTGTTTATATACATATAATTGGGTGTTCTTGCATGCGCGTATTTTCTCATATGTATATATTTACGTGTGTATGTGCGTGTCGCTTATGCACAGCTGTATGTGTCGTTATTAATATGTCTACATCATTCAACCCCCACCCTTAAGTTAACGTATAACAACACCTAACACCTGATGTCAAATAATACAACTGCAATATCTTTTTCCCTGGCACATTCAAAATCAATGAATAATCAGAACCCGCATAACCACTTTCATATACAATTTACAGTTCCAGTAAAATTATGACCCACTTTAATTATTACAGATTTATATCCTGTTGTAAAAATAGTTTTGGATAATCTTTCAATAGGTTCTAATGCCATCTTTTCTCTTTTTTACCTCCGCTTTTTAATCCCCTTTTTATCCTTATTTGCAGAGGGCTCCCAATTTTTTATGATCATTTTTTAATTTTTTTGAAGAACTCCAAATGTCGGGTTTCTTTCTAGTCTTTTCCATTTTTTTCTTTCGCGTCGAGCGGTTCTATGTTGCCTGAGGAAGTTTCTTTGACTGAAATAGATTGCTATTGGTAGCGACTATATGTAACAGTTTACCCTCAAATAATAATAATAATAATAATAATAATAATAATAATAATAATAATAATAATAATAATAATAAAATATTTTGCTCTTTTTATTGAGCACTATTAGTCCTGACGTTTGAAAATCTCAAACCTGAATATATATATATATATATATATATATATATATATATATATATATATATATATATATATATATATATAAATATATATATGTATTTATACAAACATATATATACACACACGCACATATATATACATATATATATATATGTATATATATATATATATATATATATATATATATATATATATATATATGGGGTGTGATGTGTGTATATACTGTGATGTTTTCGTATACAGAACGTTCGTCACAATGCATAATAGCGGTGTTTTCCATAACGGGAGTAAGTTTCTTAGTATTTACAGAAACCATTTTCACGTTTTGTACTGGAACACTTCCTCATTGGCTTTGTATACGTACGACAGATTTTAAAACACTGCGTATTATCTGTTGTAATAAAATCTGCCAAAGAAGCATATACGTTAAATTTTTCAATCTTTCATTCTTATTTAATTATTTGTTTTTAATTGTGAAGGTTACATTTACTCAAACTTAATTACAGTAATTAGCTTGACAATAATCTACTGATGTAAATGGGGTATTTTCTTCTAAAATAGTTTTTTATTACTTGTCTCTCGTAATAAACCCATTTTAGTTTCAAAACACGGAGACAGATTATAAGATAAACAAAAAGGGATATATGATACATTATTATCCCAGGCAAAATTTCTGATAAATATACTGCCAAATATTATTATTTAATGTAAGGAACAAATCTCCATTCTGTTTTTTTTATTTACCAGTATATATGTATTTTTATTAAATGACTCGAAATGCATAGACTTGGTTTATTAGCGGTACATGAGATTATGTGGAAATATAATAAAATTGATGTGTTATTTCTAATTTCTTGATATTTCAAATTAAATAAATACTTTTGTTCGTCAAGACAAAAATATTAATAAAAGTAAAACAAATATATACGTAATCAAAACAAAGAAATGTTAATAAAATAATCAGAAGACACAGTAAAATCAATCACAAAGAAAATGTGTTCTGAAGTAATCGATCAGAACATATGAATCGATGCGAAATAAAAAGCTGAACACTTTCATAACAGAATACAAATGAAACTTACTAATACGAAGACATATATAATAGACAAAATCAATTTATCACAGAATATGAGAAAAACTTACTATTACCAAGAGATATAAATGTTGTTAGGACGCCCCATGCACAATATATAAAGTCTGTCGAGCTGTATAAACTTACAGCGAGTTACAACTCTCAGGTAAGTCAAGGTAATTCGCAGTTCACCATCTTGGTGGCACGTACGACGACGGTTGTTACTGGTGTATGTGTTGCTTGTTCTTCAATACATTTTCTATTTTCTACATTATATCCGTGTCCGTATTTTCCGTAGTGACACTTTTAGCGTTGCTTGATCTTGACGAATTCAATTTTTTAAAGGGAATATCAACAACTTTTTTGCGACGAGGAATTCAAATTTTCAAAAGGAATATCCACAACAACTCTGCTACATAACAACTTTAAGAAGAGAGATTGCTGAATCTTCTAGAAATATTAATTTGAAATACTCTAGTGTCTAGGACATTGTTCGCCGCCAAACATTCAAATTCAAAATTAGAAAACCTCACAATAACTCACGTTGAAAAAAAGACACACCATGGATAGTGGCAGCTGAGGGAAAAGGAATCGAGTAACAAAAATTGTACACCAAAGTTATCGGATTAAAGAAATTCCAAGATTTCGTAAACTAACCCCAACAAGCAGTTTTTATTAGTAGGAATTTGTACGCAAAATGTTTTCACTGAAAGGTAAAGTGAATAAAAAAATTTAACTTGTTTTCCTCAAATTATTTACTTGACTTCATGTGTATTTTTTTAATGCACAACATTAAACTCTAATTAGTAAGTATTAAAACGAGTTTTCGTTCGTTGAAGAGACACAATCAAACGTCTACGAGATAGGGTTTTTTAAAGATGCAATTCTTCCAATGTGTAAACACCAAGAAGGACCACAGAAACAGAAAATAGCACACAAACAGAAAACAGAAAAAGAATTCGTTTAGAAACAACAACAACAACAACAACAACAGTTCCAACTAGAAAGAACGTATAGACAAGAAGCAGAACTTATTCTGAATACCTTAACCGTTACACCTAACACGGACAGCGATATAGCATTTTCAGAAAATAAGATTTGAGACACTATTCAGTCTTTAAACTACGGTCATTAACATGACCAGGCTTCCCAAGCATTCTTTAGAGGGTATGGAGATTTTTCAACTTCGCTTGCGTAGATTAGCCTAAAGCGAATATGGTCCGCCAGCTTTTTCGAAAGTTTGACATTAGAGAACTCAATAGATTTGTAAAATACATTTTACCTAAAAAAGGCTAAAGTGTTGCAGTGGGCAGAAACCGTTGAATCACAATCAGAAAATTTTGTCATATTTCATATTTGTTTCATAAGAGATCATATTTTTACAACTTGGTCATGCGGGATGACGAAAATTACTTAATCTCGGTCAGTAACACGCACTGCGACGATTTTAAGCGGGATTTTGGACAGACGATTCCACATGTTTCATTTTTGCACAATTGCGGATATCAACAAAAAATGTATAAATCAAACGAAAAGTGTCACAAAACTCGAAAATAAAACGAATCTTACTTTACAGACACTTGCAATGATTGCTAGAAAGATATAAACATGACAATTGACAAAAAATATCAAGGAGTCGAGCTTAGGAACGGTCAGTACAATGTTAAATATAACATTGTGCATAGGAGCGCGTGGATAATTATCAGTAGCAGCGAAGTATGTCTGGTCGGCGAAAATATAACAGCGGAAGCGGAAAAACGCACATGTGAAAATTAGGAAGTGTGCACAAGAAGAAAAAAAAGGAAAAATGCAGAACATGGTTGACAGAAGCAAAGTATTACATCGAATAAAAAGGATGTGTAAAGTGAACGAGGATATTTGGCCGGCTGTGGCTAGCATGTGATCGGAAGAAAGAGGAAACTAACTTCCATACTTACAATGCTGGTTAAGAGTTACCTCAAGGGGAATTTCTTCCCAGCCCCTTGGAAAATATTATGAATAATCCCTGTATTTAAGAATTAGGTGATCGGCCATCTTCCTCTCAGTACAGACCAATAAGTCTCCTGTGCGTCATCAGAAAGTTACTGGAATCTGTGTTCAATAGTGAAGTCGTGAACGAACTCAGTAAAAATAACATACTTAATGATCTGCAATATCGTTTCTGTTCTGCTATAGGGTAACAATTCTGTATTAGTTGTTATTTTTACACGTTTTTTTATTTCTGTCCCACCTCTCTCTCTCTCTCTCCGTCTCTCTCTCTCTACATATATATATATATATATATATGTATATATATATATATATATATATATATTAAATATATATTTTTTTTATTTTTAAGATAAAAGAATTAGGTTTTATCTATTTCTTAATTTAAAAGATGTAATTCTTATTTTATGAACTGAGGTGCAAATAGTTTGTTATTAATATTATATAGTGTTAATTATATTTTTTAAAAATTAAATTAATTATTGATAATATGAATAATGATGATGATGATAATAATAATAATAATAATAATAATAATAATAATAATAATAATAATAATTTGATTACTGTTCTATATTTTTTTAAATATTTTATTGTGTTTTTAAAAGAGGGTAATAGTTGTCATATTCTGCCGATGTATGCATCGTGATAATATTACTTCATGGGTGTCTTACCGTATCCAAACCCGTCTGTGATGTTAAATAGACAATATTAAAAAACAACACTTACTGCCAATTATTGCCAATATTATGTGTCAATATTATTTGCCAATATTATTTGTCAATATTATTCGTCAATATTATTTGTCAACATTTATTTTTTACACAGTGATCACCACTTATCAAGGCCCGGAATCCACTCAGGGATAAGAGTTATTGCAAGTACATTACGTTAGTGTGGAGATTTGATGAAGTGGTTACTTAAGGGGCGGTTCATTAGGAATTTGTAAACGTTGGACTTGAAGACATCCAAGTTGTAGTCCTGTGGGAAGCAGGCAGACGGAACAGAGTTCCACAGGCGTGAAGTTCTAAGAAAGAAGCTTTGTTCATGGAATCCACGTTTTGATTTAGGCACAGATTAAGAGTGGGGGAAATATTTCACAGTGGATTCAGCTAGACGGGTGTTTTTCGTGAAAGATTGGCTAGGGGGGACCAGAGATTGGAGTTCAGACGAGCACCTGCCATGGAAATAACGATAAAACAAGGATAGGTTCGCAACGTCTCTTCTGTGGGAGAGAAGTTGGAGGGAAGAGAAAAGGCATCCCCCACAAATCCACGAAGTCTATTTTGTACTCTGTTAAGGCAGGATAGGCTGTTTTTAGCAGCTCCTGCCCAGATATGGCAACAGTATTCCATCCTTGGACGTACTTGGCTTTTATATCGATAGAGAATTGCATCAGTAGTGAGATATCTTCTGGAGCGGTAGAAGTATCCCGCCATCTTTCAAGCGACCTTGGCAACAGACTTTATGTACGTGTTCCATTTCAGATCAGGAGTAAAGGTCAAACCCAGAAGTTTGTCAAAACACGGGGGCTCATCCAGACGAGAGCCATCCATCACAAGTGATGCCAGATGGGGTTCAGAGCGTTGATGATGGAAGCATACGAGTTTGGTTTTGGATGCATTAAAGGTAACCAGCCACATCTTCCCCCACTGAAGCACGCGCTCGAGATTAAAGGAGAGAGAATCAGAGAGAACATCATCATTTACAGCCTTTGATGTGTTGCCGTAGATGGTCGTGTCATCAGCATAGATGTCAACGAATGATTTAAGTATGTGTTTAGGGAGGTCGTTTATGTAGATCAAGAAGAGAGAGACAGTTGGACCCAGGATTGACCCCTGAGGGACTCCAGCAGTTATATTGCAGGCCTCCGATGTTTGTCCATCTACCACTACTCTTATGAGCCTATCAGAGAGAAATGATTTAATGATTGAGAAAACCTTTTCAGTTATACCGTAGCTGGAAATCTTTGTGAAGTAGGTCCTTATACCATACCTTGTCGAAGGTCTTTGATATGTCAAGAGCAATTGCCCTAGAAAGGAAGCCTTTGTCAAGAGATTCACTAATCCTGTGGGATATAACCGTCAGCACATTTCACATTATTTGTCAACATTATTTGTCAATATTATTTGTCAATATTATTAAAATATGTATCGTTTCTGCAACGATCGTGCATTCAACCTGCTTTTTTAGTTATTCTTTTTTAAGCTGGCTCATAATTTACAATTATTTATCTTTATCGTTAATATACACATATATATATACATATATATAGAGAGAAATATATATATATATATATATACATATGCATATATATATATATATTTATATATATATATATATATATATATATATATATATATATATATAAACATGTCTACTTTTATAAGTTCCCCTTAGAGGCCACAGACATTAGTTCAGCCTCTATTATTTGCATATTATGAGCACATGAGCATGAGACAAGTGGGAACAATCTTCTAGATGTTTAACTTATGTACAGTCATTAATATAATATCCCAGTTTTCATTTTAAATAGAGCATTCTAGAATAACACTCACTGAAGTTTGTATGTGTAAATAAAGGATGTTAGTTTTTAATAAAACACTAAAAAACAATATTATAGAGCATGTATCCATTGAAATATAGTTTGCATTATAAAGAGACTTGTTGTATAACGAATCCCTTCACTTTCTCCTTAATAACACTTTGCTGGTCTACATTATTTATTGTAGTGCTTTATAAATAGTCCCACAGAGATTTCGCACAAACACATCTATACGACCCGTTTCGATACGTTTTTTTGGTCTATAGACACCATAGAATATGTATTGCAATTAGTCTATGGCACGCAGTATCTTTCCATGAATAACGATTGATTTTTTTCGGTGTCTATATTATCTCGACTTGTTTCTCAAAAATATATCTTGCTAATCCCGATATTGGCAGATCTTAACTGCCTCTCACTAGTTTCTATATCGATGGCTTATCAGGTGATGAGCAAATTGTTATCAACCGCAATTCTCTTCTTATTTCGCATATTACGTATATTCGTGCTGTACATTTCTTGTTGAAGTTTCGTCAATTTGAGATGCACTTTTTCATGAAATTTAGCAAGATATTTATCCAAAAACCTTGTACACTATTTTGCACGGGAAACTTCCAATTTGAACTTTTCTCATATACTTTTCGTTTGTTCATTTCCATCTCTGATTTACTTTAACATACTTACGTTTTTTTATCTTTCAGCCATAAACGCTTCTAGTGTGTTACTTTAACACATTCCATTGTGCATTCTACTGAAGTTGTATTCTAGTTAAATAAATTGATTGTCGATTATGTGTTTCGTAGAACATCGTCTAGTAAAAAAACAACACAATTTTATTTAAAAACCTGTTTGATTTTACCTTTGCACATTTTTAATAGAAATATTTGTGTTATTCTATTAAGACTCTTTTGATTCCCGTTTAATCTATTTTTACTTTTCATACATCTGTTTGACTTCATCTGTTTTCTCTGCACCTAACTCTCATTTCAACACATAATGATAAATCGACTTTTACTCCATAAAATATTTATTTCTATTATTATTCATTTCATATATTATTTTACGGCATAATAATAATTACTATTTAAACTACAATTATAATATAATCATTAATACTAACATTAATTATATTCCTAATTTAATAATAATAATAATAATAATAATAATAATAATAATAATAATAATAATAAATATACAATTAATATTTTGATCACTATAATATAAAAGAAGATAGCCTTAATTTTCATTAAATTTACATACGCGTTTTTACCTAACGACCTGTGCAAAAAAAAAATAATGCTAATGAAAGAAAGTCTATTTTAATGAATACCGATATATACATTCATATCAACCAACGTTAAAAAAGAGTGGTATTGCAAAAAAAACAACGCAGTGATAACCAAAAGTATTGCGTTAATAACTTCTGAATTATATTTAAAACATCAAATTCCTAACACAACTCCAAATTAAATTATATTGAAATGAGTTATTTTATTGTGATAAATGTTTCTCAAACTTTTTTAGGACAGAAAATACTAGTAATTAGTAAGGAGTACCCGTCTTGGCCCAGTTGTAAAACACGCTTAAATTTTATAGTTTTATTCGTCCAGATTTCAAATGCATTATTATAGTCTCGCGATTACAAAAGTAAAAAGAAAAGTATTCGGGGCCATCAGCTAGGGATAGAAACCTTAAGCAAAACTGTTGTATCTAAAGATTGTGACGTTACCACTATACCCACGTGACACACATATATTGTTAAATTGAACTAAGAGGATTGTACAAAATTTATAGCGAATTTTAAATTTTGACCCATTTTTGACTCCTTGAAAACTATTTTACCGAATAAAGCCCTATAGAAAAAACTGTACATAAAAATTTAATCATTTCGGAACTCAGCGCCGCTATGTGAGTTATAGTTTCTAAAGGGATAGTGTTTAAAAATATGAAGACAGACAGACGGACATATACGCTTTTATACATTAGACAAACAGAGGGAGCCCCTAGATTTCCCAGTTCGAATATATTATTATTGATTCGTAATATCCAAAAGTAAATAAAACAAAATTAGCTAAAATTTAAACCGAATGCGATTTTTCATATTTTCTCAGAGTTTACTTCTAGGAAAAGTATTTTGAGGGCAGGTTTTGCAGTATGAGTTTTCGAATGACTCACTTACTTTAATTTTTGATACAAGAATATCCACACACTTAAGAAGAATGTGGTTTATTTTTCCTAATATGAGTGCTCATATGTGACACTAACGTTGATTTTTGAGAAAAAGAATATCAACAGACGCCACAGGAATGTGGTTTTTCTCTAGTGTGAATTCTAATATGTCTAACTAAGCTTGATATTTCAGAAAAGAATATCTACAAACTTCACAAGAATGTGGCTTCTCCCCAGTGTGATTTATCACATGTCTTATTACGTGTGTAGCATTCAAAGCTAGTTATGTTACTACTCTACCAACCTGACAGGCATATAAAATGATAATGGTGTAAAAATGATAGAAAATTAAAAATTAAAAATCACATAATATTAATATACAAAATGTATAACTGTTTTCTGTTTCAGCTGGACTCATTGTTGACCCCTTAAAACAATTTAAACCGGCTAAAGACCCATAAAAGAACGGCCAGTAAAAAATTCAATCATTCGAAACCCTGGCGCTGCCCTACACCTTTTAGTTTCTGGGAACATATAGTTTTAAAATATGAAGACGGACTGACATATAACCTTTTATATATATTTGATCATATTACATGAAGTAATAGATTGATAAACATGCTAGTGTTATGAACATCAGAAGGAAAACAGTATGGCATATTATTGTGATTTTGATGTATTTCTGCCGCATGCAATATACATCGCCATCGAGACGATCGACAACACTCATTTTTCTGCTATAAACATTTAATGAAGTTGGACACAGCCGTTGATTCCCATGAGCTATCCATTTAAAAGGTCTAAGGTCGATATAGCTCGTTTTATTACCAAAGGAATTGGCAAGAGCAAAACTGCTGACAAATCCGAATTATTCATAATCTAACATATTTAATAACGTTTCAAAAAGGTTTCATCGCCTGCAAAGAGAAAACAAAAACAAAAGAGGGCTAATGATGTCATTCTGCGGCCAGTGAAAATAACACAAAGTTTGTTATCACGTTTAAACTGTTTCATGAATAATTGATTTTATCACCTTTTTGTTCAGAACAAATGTTATTAGCGCATCGACTTTTAGTAACATGTGAACGCATCATACTACTAGCAAATTACCTGCCTTACATAAATTGGGAAGTAATTTTCAATTTGTGTTAAGCTTTACTCCAATCAGTAGAATAATATCCTCTGCGCATGATAGCCTAAGGGAAATAAAAAAAAGAAATGTATGCGAGTTTATAATTTCCAAAACAACGACAAGTGAAATGATGCAAAAGTAAGTTACCTGACATAAGTAAGTTATCAAGTGATATAACGATCAGACTTTTGTAACAATACAATCGCTTGCTTTTCTATGTTGATAGCCCTTACTATAATTCTAATATTGGGTGTCATAAGCACAACGTTTCGGTCGCAACAACCTGCGACCTTTTGGGTGTTGAATACATCCGTCAAATCCTTGTGCTAATGACCTCCTTGATGAGGAGAATAATCCAATTAATAAACATAACACGTGCAGTCAAATCTCATTTCAACATTTCAGAATTGCAATATAAACTTCCATCTAAATACATATTACGATAAAGAAGCTTCATAAGCATTAATATAAAGTTATATATATACATATATATATATATATATATATATATATATATATATATATATATAAGCAAAAGTGGCCGTCGTTTACTGGGTTCGACAACAGTCTACAGAAAATCGACTCTGATTTATGAAAGTATGATAGGTTATGAAAAGGAAGGGTTGTAAAGAGATAGCTTCGAATTTGGGGGTATCAAAACCAAAGCAAAATATGACGGAAGTAAAAATAAAATAGATAAAGCCCATAATTTATTATACCATACCTGTTCACACTGAAGCTGTGGATCTATATATATATAAAAAAACTTGTAAAGCTTCGTGACATATTTCGATTATATGGAGGTCAAGTGCGAACGAAGACTCCATAATTTTATTATACCATATTTCCTCAAACTAAAACATAATTATCAAAGTATACTTACGACAAGTCTTTATTAAAGTATGTGCCTATTTCCATTCTATTGACACCAGGCGCGAAGGACAACACCCCAATTTTATTATACGATCCCTATTTAAGTTAAAACACACTTACAAAGTATTCTTATGTACATCTATATAAAACAAACTTGTAAACGTTTTTTTTTTGAATATTGAATGTTTTTTTATTTCCATACTTTATGGACAAGGTGCGATCGCAGACGCCACAAATTTAATGAGCCACCGTCCTGCCCGATCAACAATACACAACCCTGTGTCTCGATGCATCTTCTATCATTATATGTTATTAGATTTTTTTTAAATAGTGAACCATATAGGAGCACAGATATACAGACATTCAGCTTTATATATATATATATATATATATATATATATATATATATATATATATATAGTAATTTATAAAATATATATGGCGATTATATTTTATAAATTACTAACTAGCTCTACCTTTGTATTGAGCACTTTTGAAGTAAATACTTAAAGTTTATGCATAAATCTATGGTTTCGTATATTAATTTTATGTGAGTAAATGAAGTATATATATATATATATATATATATATATATATATATATATATATATTGTAAAAAAATATACGGTTTTATCTATTAATTTTATATGTGATCGTCCACATCTTTGGAATAAGGATCGTAGCTTACTAATTACTTTCTAATCCTTCTGGATTCATCGTCAGGGCTTGATTACTGTAAATTGTGTTTAACAATTTATATATATATATATATATATATATATATATATATATATATATATATATATATATATATATATATATATTCTTAACGCGTATGTTTTATTCATTGCTTAATTATTTTAATTACTTTATACACACGTCAGGGTGTTATTACAAATGGTAAACCTTTTTTTTTTAATAGGAGGCGTTTTAGTTTATATTAGGAACTAGCAGTACCCGATAACTGGCGTTCCCCGTTGGAAGTGTGCCCTCCCTCGAAAAATATTATAGTACGGTGGTTGTTGTTGTTATTGTTGTTGTTGTTGTTGTTGTTGTTGTTGTTGTTGTTGTTGTTGTTGTTACTGTTGCTGCTCCCCAAACCCCAAACTCGTCATGTTATAAAATGCTATCGGAATAAACACCCCAACACCCAATGGAATGACCGGCCATCGAAGTATAATTAATGCATGGAGAGAGGCGGTGTAGTAAGGGTATTGAACAACCATCAGCAGAAAAGAAAATAGCAGCGAGAGGAAATCGAAAAGAACTTCGAGGCAGTAGGTAGCGCGAAAAAAACATACACTTAGTCGTCGAAGCTGTAGAAATGTTGGCTGGTTATATACCGTGATATGCAACTAAAAGTAGTTTGTCTCGATTATTTATTAAGAAACAGAATTAAAATACGAACGAACACATGGAATCCTATCTTAAGTAAATGAAACAAAACTTCTTTCGAGTATTTATTATTTATTTATATTTTTATTAAGAAGTGTAATACTTGGTTTTAATTATTTCCCATATCATCGTAACAAAACAATAAAACTTAAATAAACAAATATGAAAAAAAGATAAATAAAGTCACCCTTCCAAAATAAAAAAACACCTGTTTTTTTCCTTTCATTTCTGAAAGTTTTGAGTCTGAAAATGATTTTTCCTTTCCTTTCTATATAAAAATAAACCAATGAACAGAAGAAATCAATCAAACTGTATGAATTCTATAATAAAAATAAAAGATAAAATGGAGGAAAAAACACGAAATATTATCCGTATTTAACGCAAGGCGTTATACTGTTTAAATGTTAAAACTCTCTTTCTCTTTCTCTCTCTCTCTCTCTCTCTCTCGCTCTCTGCCGATACGATGATTTTCTCTCTCTCCTTGTCTCCCTCTCTCTACTTTCGGTACAGTTTTACAATGTAAAAAAAACAGATACAACGATCGCTCTGTATCTTAATCTGACTATCTCTGTCTTTCTACGTCTAAACACATTTAGAGAGAGCGAGGCAGAAAGAAAGAGATAGGAATGGAGAAGGCGGGGTGTGAGAATCCAACAACTTTGGTGATGCTCGAAAATCGCTTTATTAAATGTAAAACTATGACCTACTGTATTGCTAATCGCCATGCTGGATAACAGCTTGCTTGCATGTTCGTTTAAGTCTATAGAATTGTTTTCTGGAATAAGGTATAAGATAATCAGATTAGAAAGAAATGCCTTAAGGGGAATTTATTTTTTCCAATCGACGGACGGGTATTTAACGTTTGGGCTAAGGTTTATGAATCAGTTAAGAAGGGTGTAACCACAATATCTATACCAATTGTATATATCCATGCGGTGTTTATGGGGATTCGTAGGGGGATTTCAATTATATGAGGAAATCGTGGCTACTTCTGCTGTAGGTTAATGCTATAGTGCTGCTGTAGCTCTTTGGATTAAATATTGGGTTCAATCCGAACACATGGTTGTGTAAGAAAACTTTATGAAGTTACATAAAATACTGGCTATATATATATATATATATATATATATATATATATATATATATATATATATATATATATATATATATAATGAATACATACACAAAATATTGGATAAAAATTGCTAGAAAATGCGTCTTTAAATTCCAAGTTGTGTGTTTAACAAACACAGTTTATATTTTTATAAGCACTGCACAGAGTCAAGAAGGGTCCTGTACTTTGATCAATATAAATTGTTCAAACAACTTATTGATCAATTCCTCTTTATATACGTATGTCCTCTTCATATACGATCTCATTCTCCTTTCATTTTCGTATTTCTCTTTGAGGAACTCAAATCAATGTAAAAATCTTTTAAACTTCGCAAAGGAACGTTAGAGAAGAAAAATAGGCTTTCAGATCGACTCGCTTTAAGTTATATACTGCGACTGCTCTCCTTGCCAAAATATAAAAAGAAATGTTATTCGAAATTTACGGATCGAAATTTTTGTATAGGTTTAGTTCAAATAACATCCCCACTAATGACGTCATTTGTTCGTTTATTCAGCAAACAAACCGGAATCAAAGTTAGCCATTGTTATTTTACTCAGTATTTTGCCATCTATAAAGTTAATTATCTTTTTATTTTCTTGTTTTCTAACATAAGTTTTACTGTTTTCTTCTGAAAACAAAACGAATAAAAATAACGTTGTGGTCGACCATTTCATTTTAAGGTTCTGGAGAAAGTTCCAACAGAGCGCATTAGAACTACATGTTAAAATATAGGTACACATATAATGTGAATTGTTTTGGAAAACACTCGCACACACACACACACACAAAACGACGCACATGCTAATAGATATTCCGTTAGCATGAATACCTACTGGATGACATGTACGATAAAGTGTATGATAAAAAAAATTGTTATCCCTTTAAACATGTAAGTCTCAGTCTCTATTCTGCTTTGGTTTCCTTAATAAATTAAAAAAATTCTTAGTAGCTCTTCTTTTCAATCAGTCATTTTTATTTGAGTGCTATTATATTGATGCAACTGTTTAAACGTTATTATCAGTTCTCGTTCTCTCCCTTCTTCTCTATCTTTATCTCCCCCCTCTCTCCCTCCCTCTCTGTCTCTCTCTCTCTCCATGTAATGACTTCAGCATCAAAATGTTTGATATAATGACATTCCAATTTCGATATGTTAACTCCAGCAGTTCGTGAAAATACATTATAAGATAAGATTCCGCTTTTGGGCATTTCTATTAGAAAAGGTGAATGTTGCTGCTTGCAAAGTTAGTTATATTTACGTCAACGGGATACTAGTTGTATGAGCTGTTAAAATCATATTGCATTAGCGTATTCATAACAAAGGCCCGGCGATGCAACATTTCCGAGATGGTTTGCCATTTGATAGTGCGACATATATTAACTTTGAAACTCTTTCTAAAACTTTATATGAAAGGAATAAACTGGTAAGCTATACATTAGAATTTTCAGTAAAATGTGCAAGTACTTTACATCTTTTCTACCAAGTCGTGCTGCTTGTTAATGTTTACATGAGTTGAAACAATACATTCCCAAATAAAATGTAATTAGTCATGACATCGGTAGTTGAAAGTGATTCTTGCATTTGTTAAAAGACGATTTGACTTAAGAGCGTTAAATACTACTTTCTATTTTCGTTCTCTTTCTATTAAAGCTCGATATTGTTTTCGGACGTTTGGGTCGCTGCCTGTTTTATGGATTACATTGTTACCGTTAACTGAAGCGTCAAGGTTATTTGTTGAATTCTACCTTATATGCATATTATATTATTTTCTCTGGAAAAGTCAGACAAATGCGTGTGCACGTAACATTTTTATTTACTGACGTCCGCTTAGTAACTAAAAGAGTTATTGGTCATTTCATAAGCCTTAAACGCATGCCGTAAGATGTTCATTATTGTTGTAATGAAAAAATGTCATTTAAAACAACACAAAAACACATACTGATGATAAATGGTTTATTATGCTATTCATTGAAATGAACTAATTGTTTAGTAAAAAAAGTGAAAAAAGTGAAAAAGTTAATAAAAAATAGTTGTTTACGTGCACATGTAAAAAAGTTTGTAAAAGAGAGAAATTAGTGTAATATTCATTTTAAAGATTGGTATTTTTTTTAGATTATGTCAACTTTATAAACACCCTCAATCTCTTCATGTTAAGAACAGCTTTCGGAATAAATATCATTTATAGCAAACGAAATGATTAAGCGTTTCTAACCTAGCCAAATATGCAAAGATGTCTATATATATATATATATATATATATATATATATATATATATATATATATATATATATATATACGCTTAACTCGATCACGTTAAATCGGTTTTTCGTTTGCACCATCCCTCCGCATAATTACTTTTTATCCCTTAGCAAGTAAGCTTCATTAGATACTTTACAAGCAAAATCCGATTCCGCATTTTTATTATCCTACCCTCTGATTAGGAGGAATATATTTTTTCTCAGTAACTCTGCAGATTAAGGACAATGCAATTGTCTGTTTTTTTTTAATGAAATATGTTTTAACTTTTGTTAAAGTTTATTTTACATTTTTTATTAAATAATAATCTCCATTTTCCTATCTTGTTTTATTGGGCTTTTACTAATTGTTAGGATATTTTTTTATGAATATAAAGACTTTAATAGTATATATTTAATATTTGAGATTATCTTTGTACTTATTTGTAATTCTTATATATGTCTCTCTCTCGTTCTCTCTCTCTTTATTTATATATATATATATATATATACATATATATATATATATATATATATATATATATATATATATATATATATAACACATTTTTTTCAATTCTATTCAATAATAAATTGTTTTGTTTTCATATAATCGTGAACGCATTCAAATAAGTTTAATTCACCTCGTCGTAATCTTGTTTCTAATACAAGTTTACGTTTAATTTAAAGAGAACATTAGGCTAAGATATAACTGTATATTACTGTTTTTACTTGAGACAGATGCAGCATTTTAAATCCTTCACACGTTAATAGTGTAGAGGTGTGTTTAAGGAACTCCGTGTTAGCGAACTTTACATACCCGCAATGTATGAAACTTATATAGCGGCACTAATTTAATAAAGATGTAACCTAGAAACTTTAGAAGAAATCTAATTATGCGTAATTAAATTTTACGAGATTTTCAGTTAAAATTTGACAGAAATATTTTTTTATTATCAGAAAATCACGAGAAACAGTTGCGGCTAAAAAATTATCAGTTACATGACGTCATTGGGTTACAAAGAATACCTTAATTGCTTCATCAGTATTTTGTGAAATGAAAAGTTCGTATTATATATAAATATTAATATAGTCTATATTCTGTAAACTTTGCAAACATGATGCGCTATGTTTATACTTTTTAAAATAAAATAAATACTTCTGAATCGATTTATCCAACAATCAGCTGTCATGGAAGCCTGTGATTATAAGATTTACAAAATATTACTGATCGTAATATTCTACGTATTATCCCATCTAAATAGGAATTGCTTAATATACACGATAGAACAGATAAAGCAAATTATAATGATTCTATGACATTTAAACACCTTTATTCAAATCAAGGATGTGGATTACACAATATACAGCTTGGATCTCATTACCTCATTGCGTTAAAGGACAGTTGCCTTGGGTTTTACCGCGCAATTTGGAAATAAACATTTATATCCTTTTCTTAAATTTCCCCCGCTATGTGACTTCTATTTAAATCAATTTTGGTTATGATTTTCCATGTCTGACTTTAGCAAATAGGGTGAATACCGTTATATCTATTTTCTAATATTTCCCCTCTGAAGTAATGGTAGGAATCGAACCCCTATAGGATGAGGATATAAAATTCCGAAAATAT
>NC_136490.1:6318876-6336376 GCF_053919585.1 Euprymna scolopes
TGAGAAAATCAATGGAAGTAATATTTAAATGGATTTACAGCCCCGGAGTTACTAATGTAATTTTTAATAATAAGTAGATTCATTGCTGAGTTGCTGAATTGATTTGAAGAGTGTGTTACTTATATCACCGTTAATACTGCTACGACTGAATACAAGAATGATCGCCGTTATGGAGAAAAACATTCTTAGATGAGCTATATACTTTATTTATATTTCTTACTCAGTTAAGAAGAAAGGAAACTATATTCACCTGTTAGATTTGGATCGCCCATTTATATTGTAACACTTCTACCTATTTAACTCTACATTAAAATGTAGTCCTGGCATCCGATGATTGTTTTAAAAATGTTATACCTCAGTTACATTTAAAGCGTGATAGCAGAAATCTATTTCTATGAAGTCATTCCTGTATGGTATCAAGTCTTTTATCTAAACTTTCCTCTTTGGAATTCACAATGTAGAAGGCTTCCAATAAACGTAGATTGCAGCTTTTTGATTTCCCAGTGATGTAATTCCTCCCCCATTCCACTACTGCCCATTTTAATTCAAAATTCTCATTATTTCTTTTAATTCCCCTAATTTAATCGCCCAATGAAGTGGATTTTTAAAATGTATTTCTAATGCTTATTTTTGTGCCCCCCTGTTTACGCCATCTCTGTCAGTTTTCATCCCAGTTTTCTTTTTAAATAATATTATGTAATTTCTGTATCTGTCCTTAAACACTCTTCCCATATATGTACACTATTTCTGAGGTTAGACATTTCCTATCCAACGGACAATTTTCAGGTATTCTGCAATTACATTTTTGTTTGGTATATTTTTGTTAGATGATAGTTGGTTGTTGTCCCTTATTTTGCTGATTTTTCTATTTTGTGAGGTAATTATAGTCTTATTTAAGTTTCTGGACGTTGAGAAAGATAATTTTACAGAGTTTCTATTTACTATTTTGCTTAGTTTATTATCCGGGAGGAAGTTTTGGTCTATTATTCTATAGAATGCCTCAGGTATATTATTTCTGATATGCTCGCTGAATGGTGGATTGAACCAAACCTTTCTCTTATTAATGGTACCACACTCATCCTCCCCTGTTTTGCTGTTATTATTTCCCCCTCCGTTTCTATTCTTATGATCATTTTCAACGTGTTCCTTATTGGTCAGAGGTTTTTCTTCTAGCTCTCATTGACATGTTGTACTAGATTACGCAGTTAGGGTTGTAGTTACTATTATTGTTACTGTTATATTCAATTTTTCCTTGTATCCTGATCTCCTAAGGGCCTCATATTAGTATTCTTTGTTTTTTTTTTCAAAAAAGATTCTCATTCTTGGAAAGTTCTGAAACTCTTTTAGAAATGTTGTGGACGAGTGCTTTTTTCCATGCATTCTAGATGGTTTGATCGGCTGTGTATGTAGAGAGTTTTTCTGGTTAGGTTGTGGTAAGGTCCGTATGTTCTATTTTTTAGGTTGAGGGTAACGCTCATGAAATTAACTATCCTGCAATTGCTCTCTATTGTTATTTCTAATCCAAATTTGTTAAACATTTCCTGATGTTTTGGTCTTGATTTTTCCGTAATACGGACGCTAGAATTAACTACGAAAAGTGAGTCCTCCCTGTAAAGTCTTCCATTTAAACTTGGAATTTTCTTGTCTGTCTCCCTTTGTAAATAGAGACTAACCAAGTCAGTGACCTCCAAGCAGTCTGGGGCACCCATTTTAATGCACAACTGGTCCTCTCTATCTTTTCTTGTCCACAATCCTCCGTTATATCTGATTAGGTTTCTCTGGCTATTTTTATAATTTCAATTTCCAATTTAGTTAAGTCAGTTTAATCTTCTGCTACTTAAGTGCCTTCTTAAATAGTGCAGGGGAAATGGAGGGGTAGTACGCATCTTTTTACTAATATTACCTATGTCGGATGCGCATGGGGCTATACCTCTTATACTTGGTTTATTATTGAAGCCAGTCTATGGTCCTTCAATAAAAACCTCAATTTTGTCTTGAATGTTCATTTCCTCACATATTTTTAATGCTAACAAGTTGATTCTAAATAGATCCTTAATGCTTAATAGATCTGTTTCAGTTACTTTCTTGTATTTATTATTAAGTTCAGTTAGAATCAAATTATTATAAGTTTGAAAATTCATACTGTAAATATTCATGGTTTTATCTATTATTAGGTTAGGGTTGACAATTATTTTTTGAATGTCTTATTAATGCGTTTTCTTAGGTTTCTAGGCTACATATATATATACATATATATATATATATATATATATATATATATATATATATATATATATATATATATATATATATATATATATATCCAAAACCTCTGCCCTTTAGGGAGGGAACTTAAATTTGTTGCTATGTTTTTAAATTATCTGCAATAACAGCAAAATAGACTTGTTTCTAAATATTTCTCATAGATTTTAATTCCTCCACGTTTTTTTAAGAAAATAGAGTACGATTATGAATATATCCGGTATTAAATCATCCTTATTAACTATGAAATTTAATTCGTGTATTAACACCAAAAACAATAAATATAACATATTTATATCATTCGGAACCATATCTCACCTTGCTGTTATTTTAGATAATTTGAACCTCTAGCCGTAAGTTTTAGTCTCCCCTTTATCAAGTAAAGAAGTTCTGACGAAATATCAGCCATTTTGTAATTCATATGTTAAACTAGAAAAAACACACGATTGAAACAATTTATGGCTTTAAAACATGCAAGATTCGGGATAATTGATGACCCCATTAATATTCGACTTTAAGGGCAAATGTTACATAGCCCACTACACAATTCAGGTCAGTCTAAATTAAATATTGAAGGTTTCATATCGTTGGTTCTATGAGACAGAATTACACCAATATTTGCAGGCTTTCTGAAGTTTATACTACAACTTTAATATTTGAAATTTATGACACCATATAAAAAAATATATATATTAAATCTAATAAAAAATGCTTAAATTTGCTGACATTTTTATATATAATGTCAGATGGGAAAGGAAGCTTTAGTTTTACTGTTTTCGGATGAATTCTGCTGAATATAACACAGTTCATGTCGTTCATTGGATATTTATTGTAGTTTTTCAATTATCATATATAAGGAAAAAATAACAGATATACAGTGTATCAGGCTTCTTAAAACTTTTCGTTGGGACTCAATATGTAATATACACTGACATGAGAAACACGTTAATATTCTGATCAAAATAAATTTGTTGTCTGCGTTATACAAACTAATTCGAGATTAATACGATGCGCTGTATCTAAAAAGATCATATAAATTATATTCAACCCAGCCAAGCTTTTTAGATGTGGCCACATGAGGTTTTTATGACTTTGGTCATAGGTCATACGTATTCCTTTGTGGAGCAGTTTAGCAGTAAATTAGTGTAAAATACCACGTCGAATAATTATTTCGATTAAACTTGCTTATTTCTTATGAGCAAAAGGAATCAGCATCTATAGTTCTTGGTATTATGGAGATTAAAGATCAGTTTGAAGTCATATCACCCAAGAATTTTCCAAAAATTGGTTCTCTACATACACGAAGAATGAGTGGTCAGAGTGATAGGAATTACGGCCTTGAAAATGAAGGCACATTATCAACTATCCTCTGCTAGATAAATATATAATTCTATTCGGTACGCTGTAAATCAATCTAAATTAATCAAGTAATTCACTAGGGCTCCTTACAATAATGGCGATTGCTTCACTTACTTATGCTTGGCTTTTCCCAGATTAACTATGGAGAAGGTAATGCTGGCATATTTGATGGCCATCGGAACTGCTAGCTCTATAGGCTAAGTGGAACTGTAAGTTATAAGAGCATTCGTTCGTATATTGAAAAACTTTCAATGGAGCAATAAAGCAGAACTCGTCAACAGCATTCTGACTACTTATATATATATATATATATATATATATATATATATATATATATATATATATATATATATATACATATATATATATTCATGTCAGGTCATGTTATATGCTACTGGTACCATGCAACCCAGTACTACCTGCCTCATGTCGAGGCATCGGTGACTAAACTGGTTTCCCCACCAGACTTGTTTTGTAAGGAGGGTGGCTAGACTCCCTGAAGGATTTAAAACAAGCCCTTCAAAAGGACGATTGAACCCTTTTCCAGGTGAACGGCCAACTAGCACCGTGTGTTTTTTTGCGTATGCATGTGTGTGTTGGGGTTGAGAGGGATCCCGTAAGCCGTGGTGAAGACAACCTTTCTAGAAGAAGCAAACCTCTGAATTTAAAAAAAAAAAACAGAAAGCGGGAGACCAGTACCTGCATTAAGCTGGTCTGCAGTTTAACTTGTTCCTGGCTATCTTGCTTTTACTTTTTACTGGATCTCAACATTTTGAACACAGAGAGACTTAGATGTCGTGCAAGGCTTAGACTCTGTAGCACTTTCTGTGTACAGATACTCACTCAGGCATTTGCCTATTAAAATGGTCCTATGTCAATGTAACTAGTTTTGGGGCTCATGGACTTTAAGTGTCTGAGAGAGTGGTACTTGTCTGACAAGACGTAGCAATCATATATATATATGTATACATATATATATATATATATATATATATATATATATATATGCAAACGTAAGCAGCTTCATGTAAAAGTACGCGATGAAATATTATCTCAGAATCATTTGTATCATTAGAAATCAGACTAAAGGAAATTAACAGAAAAATATAAGCAACTATTTCAGAAATTATAGACTAAATATTTCCGATCTTCAGAAGTTAGCTATGCTTCACAACATCCGGTAAAGACATCGATTTTGGTAAAGTGTTTTAAAAATCGTAAATATAGGTTTAATTGTACGTATGGACCGCTTTAAACGCACCAAAAACTTCCAGGTTTAAGATAAAAAAAAGGCTATGTTCTTAATTCTGACCCAGGTTAAATATTTGCCTCACAATTTAAGAAACAGTGAGCTTATTACCTTAGGATGGATTGGAAATTTATGTGAAACCATCAACTATATTTGATGTGCTTGGGATATCCATATAAAATGCAGTTTACATTATGAATTACTGAATATGCAAAACAGGGTGTTTGTCCTGGCTTCATTCTTTTCTATTTTTGTCTAAATTACACTATTTAAATTGAAAGGCATACCTCGCTAAAAAGCTGCGGCATAAATTGTATTCTTTTCCTCTCTTTCTATCTCTCTTTTCTCTCTCTCTCTCTCTCGCTTTATATATAGTATAATTCCTGTCTAAATTGGCGTTTAATTTATTTATTTAGAATTGTACAAAACGTCAGAAAAACATTGGTACTGTCGGTTTCAAGACTTACATAATGGTAAATAGTAAATAATATTAAGCTCTCGCCAGCCATGTTTTTCTCTACTGGCTAATCCTATTTCTCTTTTATATGGGGTTATAAGTCTACAAGAAGGATTATTGGTAAATTTTTCCTTATGAGCTTTTAAAGTTACAAAGTCTTTCCTCTTTGCTAAGCGGTGTTATCTATATTCTATGGCTAATTTCATAGCTACTTCTGTGACCTCTATGTTAATAGATCTATATGCTTCTTTTTTTGCTACTTGGTATTTGTCGTTAATGGAGTTTAATATTTGTTGTGTTTTCTTTGTTTTATCCATTCTATATACATTTTTGGTCTGATTCTATTGTGTCGTTATTTTATTTTCAATCTTTTTATATCGTTATCTAACGTCTATGGCAACACCTCCAATGCCGTATATGTCAACGTTCTCTCTAATTCTATCTCCTCTGATCTTGAGCACGTAGTACAATAGGGGAAGAAATGGCTGGTCACTTTTACTGCATCCAAAACGAAGCTTCTATCTTTACATCATAAACGCTCTGATCTCTGTCTGGCAACAATTGAAATGGATGGCTCTGGTCTTGGAGAGGCTCCATGTTTTGACAAGTTTCTGGGTTTGACCTTTACTCCTGATCTGAAATGGAACGCGTAACATCAAATCTGTTGCAAAGATCGCTGGAAAAATTATGGGATCCTTCTACCGCTCCAGAAGATATCTCACTACTGATGCTATTCTCTATTTGTATAAAAGCCAAGTACGTCCAAGGATGGAGTACCGCTGCCACATCTAGACAGGAGCTGCTAAAAACTGCATATCCTGCCTTGACAGAGTACAAAATAGACTTCGTGGCTTAGTGGGGGATGCCCTTTTCCCTTCCCTTCAACCTCTCTCCCAAAGAAGAGACGTTGCAAGCCTGTCTTTGCTTTATCGCTATTTCCATGGCAGGTGCTCGTCTGAGATCCAATCCCTCGTCCCTCCTCGCCAATCTTTCACGAGAAACATCCGTCTGGCTGAAACTACTGTCAATAATTTTCCCCACTATTTATCTGTGCCTAAATACAAACGTAGATTCCATGAGAAAAGCTTCTTTCTTAGAACTGCATGCCAGTGGAACTCTCTGCTGCTTGCCTGTTTCCCACCTGACTACAACTTGGACGTCTTCAAGTTCAACATAAACAAACTACTGACAAACCGCCCCCTTAAGTAAGACACGCTATCAAACCCCCAATACTAATGATTACTACAATACTACCTAATCGATTACTGTACACGCAATATCCCTTAACCCTGAGTAGCCTTCGGGCCTTGGTAAGAGGTGACCGCCATGTAAAAAAAAATCTACCGCTTGTATGTGAATTCTTATGCTGGAATAATATCTAGAAAGTCCTTTCAAATTAATCTAATTCGTCTATTTTTCCTATGTATTTAACTGATTTCAAGCCAAAGTAGTTTGTTTCTGTCTTACCCTGTGTGCTTACATAATTTAGAACTTTCCATCTCATTCTCTTGATTACCTCTTCAATTTTTGATCCTCCTGTATAACTTGTTACTGGGGGTTGGGCTGTTCTCATCAGTGTACTCCAAGATGCATTTTTCCATGTTTTCCTCTGTTTTCTAAGGTGTGTAAGCAGGAGATACTTCTGTATTGTGGGTTTCCTTCTCTAGAATGCTCGACCACCGTGCTGTCAGTGTTGTACCGTCATTCCTGATTGGGCTACATATGTGTTTACTTTTTTCTGTTTTCTGGGAAAGAATTCCAACAAACTGCGCTTTTACAAAGAAAAACCTTTTCAATATAAGAGTTTACTATTTATTTATTTAAAAGTGGCTGGCGAGAGCCTAACATTATATACTATTTACCATTAACCGATTCGCCTTATGTTAGGCCTGAAACTGATGGTACCAATGTTTTTTCTGACCTTCTGTACAATTTTAAATAAATAAATAATGATAACAAGTTATCGTTATTAAAAGAAAACTCATAAATTAAACGATCGCTATGAAGAGTAATACATAAAAAAGCAAATAAATATTTTTATTGAACAGACAAATTTACATAGTCATCACACTGGACATGTATATATATATATATATATATATATATATATATATATATATATATATATATATATATATCAGTCCATACAAAAATGTTTCGTCAGGGGATTTTATAATGTTTGTCTTCCATTGAAGAGTACGGTTCTTAATGTATAATAAGGATACTATTTTCAGCAGAAATAAAACGTGAAAATTTAAAGGCAGGTGTCAAAGAAAAAAAAAATATCCTGAAAATAAAATCGAGCATAACTAATATATTAATAAGAGATGGGGGCTGACGCAAGCAGACTGTATAAGTACGTTGAATATTAATAGCATAATCTCCATGCATACGGATATACATAGAAATATATATATATATATATATATATATATATATATATATATATATATATGTATATATATACATATATATATATGTATATATATACATATATATATATATATAGAGAGAGAGAGAGAGAGAGAGAGAGAGATAGAAATAAAAAGGAACAAACCGTATTATGTGTTCATCAACTTGTCGTCTTTATTTCCAAAGACGAAACGTTGATGAACACATAATACGGTGTGTTCCTTTTTATTTCTCTATTTTGTCGGAATACTATTTCCATTATTTTCATCATATATATATATATATATATATATATATATATATATACATATATATATATATATATATACATGCATATATATATTTTGGCTTTGTCATTTTAAAAGACATGAAATATTAATATGAAAAATTTTCTTACCACTTTACAATACTTGTGATAATTGTAATACAATACGTTTAAAATGAAATACATGCTAACAGCAGAGGAACTATTATTATTATTATTATTATTATTATTATTATTATTATTATTATTATTATTATTATTATTATTATTATTATTTATAATAATAATAATAATAATAATAATAATAATAATAATAAAAGGATAAAATAAAACTTGCATTAATTATAATAAAACCTAGCAATCTACATAAAAACAATTGTTGCTATTATATTAATAATATCAAGCCAGAGTTAAAAAGATAAATGTAAATTGGTAATCAGGATGAAAAAAGAATAATGAATAACAAAAAATGCAATAATAAAGTAGTTATGTCATTATTATTGTTTTTGTATTAAAAAGGGCAGAACTAAGTCAGTATATTCAACTGCTAAATAATGAAACATACTAGACGGTAAATATAATTAGATTAACAAAAATAGGTTAAATATAGAGCAGTGTATGGAAGCAAAGTTATAATGGAAAAATAAGCTATCGTTGATATAAGAGTTCAGCATAAAATAAAAATCACATATAATAAAAACGCGTTTGCATTTTACTAAGAGTAGAATATAGAATTAAAATATTAACATGCATGAAAGATGATACAAAATTTATATTATGGTTAAAAAATAATGGTAACTAGCAGATCAATTGGGAAAAATAGAATATTTATAATAATAAAGTTTAAGTGAGTTGCTACCAAGCGTTAGCAAAGTTTATACCTCATAATAAAAATTTAATATATAAGACTAAAAGATTAAGATGACATATGGGATCGTTAGCGTCCAAAATGGAGATTGGGTAGACATGTATGTCTTATGAGTTTATTCGGTACCTATTTATATGATTATAAATGAGTATACAAGAGGTTATATGTAGAATTTTATGAATAGTTTATAATGGAAACTAGTCAGGTTTAAATAAATTTCAAACCTGCTGATTGTATGTAAAACAAAAAAATACACACACACACCTACATATTTCATTATAATGTGAGGTAAAATAATTCAAATTAATTTTATAAGATGGGATCTTAATGGGTAAGAAGGCAGAACTGCTAGTGCCCACCATCAATAGAGGTTTCGTTTTTTCTTATTAAGAAGGTATCTCTATCCATGAACCTGGTAATAAACTCTTTATTAGTCATCAAACATTTGCATTTAAGTGAGCATTCAGACCTGTTTAAACAATTACAAAGTACTAGCATGTTTAACTTCAGCTATTTTTTTATTCTTTGTTAATATTTAATTGAAAAGGTTAAACACAATGGTCTTCATTTTCATATTGTTTTATAGCTAGTTTTATTAATATGGTTTCAATATACACTATTTATTTGTTTTTATATGTCAGTAGGTTAGTCATTTTAGCTGAGTTCAGGGACTCAGGGATACACGAAAATAGCCTGCCTTTCTATTTTTTCTAGTGTTCATTTTCCCTAATTCAAACAGTCATTCTGCATCTTTTAATAATATTGATTTCGTTTTTTGTGATACCAGAGAGAATTGAAGCTTAGTGAATTATCTACCCGTAAACATGGATTGTTATGAAGGGGTAATAATTTTAAATCTTTAATTGTTTTCAATACTGGAAAACCAATTATCGCTTTAGCAGTGTTTATCCATTGGTTTAGTTTTTTAGCGGATTCAGTTTGATAATTATTTCTTTCTAGTATCATTTTGCTAATAATTCATATTCCGAGTCCTGTTGGGTTAAATAATCTAGATTGTTGGTGTTTTAACAAAGTCTATAATAGACTTTAAAGATGATATTAGCTTCATTTGTTTTTAATTTACCTACTCTATTACATATTTTTAACTATTTTTATTATTTTACTCTAAGTATTTATGTCATTCATTAGATCTGGTTTGGATTTTATAAAATTGTAAGTAATATTCTGTTAAAGAAGATTGTAGTGTGTCTGTTTCGTGAGTTTATCAAAAGGCGTTTTCTCTGCTTTAAAAAGAATGCTTCTAGTCTTAAATTTGCTTTGACAGTGAGATCTATTTTTCTCTGAGAACGGTTTACAGACATGTTGAAGGTAATTTCCGTGACTATATAAATTATATCCTTTTCGAATAGTATCGACATAATTGGCGATATATCTAGCACTCGCGCGAGAGATCCCAGTAGTAGAGGTTTAGGCTTTTTTCTATGGGATCCTGATTTCGAATATCGCAACGTTCAGCCGCTCTGGTTACTCGAAGTAGACGAAACACTTGTCAATGGATAATGATATTTAATATATATATATATATATATATATATATATATATGTATATATATGTATATATATATATATATGTGTATATATCTTATTCTTCTTCTTCTTCTTCTTCTTCTTATTATTATTATTATAATTATTATTATTTGAGGGTAAACAGTTACATATGGTTGTTACAAATAGCTATATGTTTACGTTAATGAGACTTCCGCAGGCGACCCCGAACCTCTCGACGCCACAAAGAAAAAACTACTTCGTTGTTTTCATTAGTTCCGACTTTTGAGCACCTCAAACCTGATCATATCGAATATTATATTATACATGCTTCATAACAGGATGATAAATTCAGGAACACATACATCATACACCCTGGTGTCATAAGCTATCAATATATATATATATGTATATATATATATATATATATATATATATATATATGTGTGTGTGTGTGTGTGTGTGTGTGGGTGTGTGTATTTAGTAAAAAACAGGGAGTGCTCCATATCTTTGTAGAGCTTAATATGTTTTTCTTATTTAAACCTCGGGAATATTTGATTAAACTATTGTAAGATTGTTTCTGTAGAGGCGATGAACAAATTATTCATTCCATATCATTAGACAATTTAAGCCGAAATATATTATAAGAAATTTATTTTTTATTGCATATGGATAATAAAAACCAAGAGTTGAATTAATGGAGAGAGAGGGAAGAGGGGGGAGTCCGTAGATAGAAAAAGAAACTAGGAAAAGAGATGGGCAAAAGAAGTGTGACGTAATAAACCTTACGGAGCAATTTGCTTTCATTGGGGTGCTTTAGATCCCCCCAGGGGCCTTAGGAGGGCCGAATAACTATGCTAAGATAGCCTTAAACCGTTCCTGGGTGATGGCAGCTATCCGAAGTAGTTGAAATAGAGAATAAAAATATATATTTTATTTCATTGTCAAAATAGATATTGGTTGGAAGTCAGAGAAATATATTTTGCATTTAAAATTGATGACAGGAAATTAGAACAATAGCACACCAATTTCAGGACTTGTTGAACTTAAAGCGTGATGTCACGCTGACAGGGATGACGTGAAGTGGTCATAGGAATGTAATATATCTGTAAATCTCAGATCACAGATTGGTGAATTGCACACCATCAAAACCTGGCGTGATCTGATCGGCTAAGGAGACTTCCAACTCCAAACATACACCAGTATTAATACGGATGTTCCGCGGAAATTAGCCAGTTTCGAAGCAGTTTCTGAATGAGTTTGTGCGTTAAACTCGAAGTAAACCGCCGTTCTCTGAAGACGTGCCCCCTCCTTTCCGCCCGTCTGACGGTGTCTGTGAAGAGATTTGAGACTTTGAAAAATTTACTAAGAACTGAACCATATTTGTAAAGACATTTGTACATAATTTCGTGAATGAATCCTAGTAGAATAGCGTTTCACATGTCTTTTTTTCTTTCTGCCTGCGGCTTCGATATTCGCTTTCAGCATACAGGATTCAATGCAACAACCCTCAGACGACCCGAGTCGAGTTTCCAGACAAAAAGTGGTCATATCCGAGCTTCATCAGTGTGGGGTTACAGAAGAAAATGTGTATTTAAATAAATTAAAAGAGGAACATTATATTAACATAAATCTAATTAATTTAAAAGTAGAATTGAAAAAAAGAAAGACGAAGAGAATGAGGATGTCAAAGAATGAGTTATTTGTAAAAAGGTATAAACCATTTAAAAAAGGAAAAAAGAAAAAGAAGAGAGAAGAAATATGACAAGATAAAGATAAAACAATAAAATAATAATGGAAGTCTATTCTTTTGGCGTGTCATAAAAAAGATCTTAAAGGGGAAATAGATGACTGCTTTCCCGAAATCATCAATGTTTGAAACTCGGCGGCGGTGGACGTAGTAGGGGGCAAATACAATCAAGATGCGTCCTATTTAAGATGCATCTGAAAATTAATATAAAGACATTCATATAAAAACAATAGGGGAAACAATTAGAGATTTCTGATTTTGAAGTAATAGCTTTATAATTATTAAGAGGATCAAAATGAAAGGGGAAGTTATAAATTTATTTGTGAGTATTAGAGTTTGGGTCTAGTTATGGGGGACAAAATATAAAAAGGGTGGATTTTTTACGTATTTTTGGAACATTTACAGTTTTACCTAACGTAGGTTGGGTTATTTTATTTATGAAAACCAGGATGAGTGAAATATATAATTATAATTTGGGATTAATTTTTACAGTAAAGATAAGCAGATTTACTTCCGTATTGGGTGAAGTTGCTGAGATTTATAATGCCTGAAAACAATTGACGATTCATTTCTGATATTTAATAATTTTTCTCTATCTCTAAAATTTGAAAAACTTTTTTCATGCAGACAAAGGCAGAATATAGGGATTTATGCGGATTGGATTTTTAAAAAATTCCCATTTTATTTTGGGTGTGATATTACTTTGAACTAGACTTAACTAGTGGGTAGTGAAAGCGGTTTGGTCCGGTCGTTCGAGGTTATTAAAATACCATTTGTGGGCATTAAACGGTCCTTAAAAGAAGTTTCAGCAAAGGCAATGCCGTATTATTGATCGTATAAATTTTCTTTCGATGCAGTAATGTCTATACCACAAAAAAAGTTTATCAATCCTTAGTACGTTTACATACTGACAATTTAGAAATTAATGTAAAATCAACATTATGTTCATAAATACAGTTTTTAAATAAAACATATTATAGATTTACAGTAGTTTGTCTCATTTAATGCATTTTATAAGCTCTAGCATTATTTGCTCAACTAGAGTCGGAAAATAGAAAGACCAGAGACTGCAAAGAGCTGTATTCAGACATATAAAAATGCCTGGACACCCTTCGGGATTCCCGCCAGAAGCGCACGTGGCGATTAGAAATAAAGTAACCTTTTTCTCAAAGAGATGAGGCAAGTTGGGTAATTATTTTCTAGAACTGTACATGATTAAATACATAGTGGAATAAACAATTAATAGGTATAAGCAGAAATGTCGTTTTTGCTTTAGGATGGAAAAACAAAACACTTAATACATAAACGTAAAGTCAATTTGCAGCAAAATATATTTAACTTGACATAAAACAAAGTAAAAAAAAACAAATGAAAACGACTCTATGAAAATCCTCTAGTTTTAAAGAAAAAAAGAGGAAAGGGGGATATAACTACATAAAATAGCAAGGTTTACAAAAAAAAGAGGATATAAAAAAGAAAGCGATGTAGTTAAAGAAGAGAGCTAAAATCAAGAATGTGGACCAAAAAATACATAGATGAAAAGGTTATGGTCAATAACTTTTTAACCAGTATTACAAGATTTATTCCAGCCCATCAGCCGATCCCATCATTGATTCTGACAGGAAACCTGATCGTGGACCAGCTAATGAAGTTGGCAGCTGACCCAGCCGGAACGGCTCAGGCCATAGAATCTGTCCATTTCGAATTTCAACAAGTTACCAGCCAGTTTCGTTAAAAAAAAAAACGAACAGTAAGTCACTTGTTAACGGAGTTTTCTTCGACGGAGGCGTATTGTCTAAATAATGCCAAGCAGAATTACATGCCTTTTCCACCCGATAATATGTATATTCATTTGTCAATCTGTCATGCGAAAATATCATTCTCTATTTACAATTGCATATAAGATAAATAATATGGTGGAAAATCGACATAGATAAAAAAAAAAGATGGAAAAAGGAAAACAAAAACATAGGTATATGTATATATATATATATATATATATATATATATATATATATATAATTATGGGCATGTATTACTTATATATCTATTCACATAAATATATATATATATATATATATATATATATATATATATATATATATATATATATATATACATTATATGTATGCATACACACAGGGGACTTTATCGCTTAAAGTTGTATTACTCTCTTGCAGTGGTTACGGGCAGTCCTGAAGGCAGCTTTAGTCTCAGTGCATCTCTTACGTTGGTAGTGATTTCTGTGCCCGATGGCAGCAGCACATTCAGGTAATAACAATGGCTGGCTGTTAGGTTTTTGTTGGAATTTTTTGGATGGTAGTAATCGGCCTGTGCATACAATTAGCCATTCGGTAGGTCTGATAATATGGAGGACACATCTTTTTTAAACATGGAATGCAGTGATATATGGGATATACGTGTACGGAAGCTATCCCAGCCAGCCATAGAGTATCGATATACAGTACGGTGGAGAGGTACATCTCTAGGCTTATTGCATTTCGTTTTTATTATAACTGATACAACTGCGTGGTCGGAAGATCCCAGAGGAGACAGAACGGAACTTGAACATTTCTCAGGGGAAGTTGAGAAAAAAAGGTCTAGATGGCTAGCATACTGACCAGAAGTATCGGGCACTCGGGTGGGTTCGTGGACAATCTCGGTGAGGTCATAGGTCATGGCAAAATCACGACAGAACTTCCCCTCATCATCTGTCTCATTAGAGTGGGTCAGCTATTCCGCATTGTGGACATTGAAGTTACCACAAATGTGGATGTTAGCTGAAGGGTGAGCAGACAGGATGTGGTAATTTTTTTTCAAATATGCTCTTAAGAATAGTAACTCCGTTGTTTTGGGGGCGATAGAGAGCGAATATAAATGCAGTGGTGTAAGCAAGTACAACCCGGAAGCACATATAGGGTTAATTAGGGACTTCTCTGGAGATATCCCTTCCACACGGAAAGACATCTTAAATGTAAACACATATTCCATGTCCATGGCGATCTTGGGGGTTAGAGTATCCTTTAATTATGAATTCGTCTAGGGAAGCGGTCGGCCTAATGCTAGTTTTTTTTTTTTTTTTTTTTTTTTTTTACAAAGGCATCACCACATTATCAAGGCCCAGAGGCCACTCAAGGATAAGGGTTAAAGAGTGTACAGTAGAAATTGGTCAATATAGTCACTTAGGAAGAATATGTCTGGTTTTGTTTCCTGAAATTGGGTTTCAACCTCTGGAAGGTTGGAACGTAGACCCTTGATGTTGTAGAAGGAATAGGGGTCTACGTTATAGGATGAGGTTCTAGGTTTACACGTGCCAGAGAGCTATATGCTCAGTCCGTTAAATTTACAGTAGCTGAGCTGCGGATTCGTTCCCTCCAGTTATGGCAAATAGCAAACAGGATCCTGAACAGAAGCGTGCGTTCTATCCCAACCATCATCAATGGTCCTGAGGTCATCTCGTCAGCATCAGACAAGGCCAACCTATTTGCCAAGAAATTTGCAGCTAATTCTACCCTATGCGACGAAGGCCATCAACTCCCCGTATTTCCTCCTATAACGGACAATACGCTCTGCAACATAAAAATATCTGTTCAGGAGGTCGCCAAGCTAATCAAGAACCTTGTTTCCAGTAAAGCAACTAGCCCTGGCGGAATTCCAATCATTGTGCTGAAAAAGCTTCAAATAGAACTTGCCTCCATACTTACAAAACTCTTTAAACGTTGCCTTAGAGAGAAGTGCTTCCCAACACTCTGGAAAACCTCATCAGTATGCCTTGTATTTAAGCACTCATGTCATAAGTCCTCTGCCTCTCAGTACAGACAAATACGTCTCTGCGTGTCATGAGTAAGTTGCTGGAATCCATATTAAATAGAGAAGTAGCCAACCACCTCAACAGAAATAACCTTCTTAGTGGCACGCAATATGGTTTCGGTTCTGCCAGATCTACAGCAGATGTGCTAACTATTATATCTCATAGGATTAGCGAATATTTTGACAAATGGTTCCTCTCTAGGGAAATTGCTCTTGACATATCAAAGGCCTTCGATAAGGAATGGCATAAGGCCCCACTTAACAAGATGTTCAGCTACGTTATAACTGGGAATTTTTTTCTCGATCATAAACTTATCTCTGGCCGATAGGCTCATAAGAGTAGTAGTTGATGGGCAGAAATCAGAGGCAATCAATATTAAAGCTGTAGTCTCTATGGGGTCCATCCCAGGCCCAACTCTCTTCCTGATCTACATCAATGATCTCCCGAAACACATACTTAAATCATTCGTTGACATCTATGCTGACGACAGGACCATTTACGGCAACACATCACAGTTCTCTCACAGTCTCTCTCCTCTGATCTTTAGCCCTTGGTACAGTGGGGGAGGAGGTGGCTGGTAACTTTGAATACATCTAAAAACCAGCTCTTATCTTTACCTCATCAACGCTCTGATCCCCATCAATTGATATGGGTGGCTCTGGTCTAGGAGAAGCTCCAGTTTTGGTAAAATTCTGAGCTTGATCTTTACCCCTGACCCGAAATGGAATACGTACCTCTAAGTCAGTTGCAAAGATCGCTGGAAAAATTGTAGGATCCTTCTACCGCACCAGAAGATATCTCACCCCTGATGCAATTCTCTATCTGTATAAACGCCAAGTACATCCAAGGATGGAGTAGTGCAACAACATTTGGGCAGGATCTGCTAAAAAAAGCGTATCCAGCCTTGACAGAGTACAAAATATGCTTCGTGGCTTAGTGGGTGATACCCTTTTCTCCTCTCTACAACCTCTCTCCCACAGGAGAGACGTTGTGGGCCTGTATATGTTATATCGTTACTACCGTGGCAAGTGCTCGTCTAAACTCCAATCTATGCCCCCCTCGCCAATATTTCACGAAAAGCACCCGTCTAGCTGAAACCACTGTCAAAAATTTTTCCCACTCCTTATCTGTGCACAAAATCAAAACGTAGATTCCATGAACAAAGTTTCTTTCTTAGAAGTGTACGCCTGTGGAAGTCTGTTCCGGTTGCCTGTTTCTAACCTGACTACAACCTGGATGCCTTCAAGTCAAAGGTGAACACATTCCTGATGAACCGCCTCCTTAAATAAGACACTTTATCAGATCTCAAAACTTACGTGCTGTACACTAAATAAACATTATCCCCGAGTGGCTTCCGGGACTTGATCATTGGTGACTACCTTGTAAAAAAAAAGTTGTATACACATCAATACTTAGCACGAAGTCGTTATCGATAAGGAAATACATGTTAACAAATATCATTTTAAATTACCGGACGGTTACCTATTCTTCAGAAAAATTTTAAAAAATGATATTATTAAGAACAGAATTGTCATCTTTAGAATATATACATACATATATA
>NC_136490.1:6338876-6366376 GCF_053919585.1 Euprymna scolopes
GTACATAGGCAATACATATGTATGTGTATGAATCCCAGTTACTTTTTATTACTTCAGATTCACTACTCACTTAAGCTACAAAGCTACTCGAGGATAAATGTTATTGAATGTAAATTGGTTGTGTAGTAATTGCTAATTGTGAAAAATGGGAGAATTTAATAACTTAGTGTATGAATTATTATTTATTATTAAACAAATGTATCGACACTTCTGAAAAAAATGGATGCATAATTAAGGCAAAATCTTTTACAATGTAGTAGATTATCTGTTTGGAAACGTTTTCCATTTAAGATGCTGACGCTGCGATCGTGCACCTTACCTAAATCAATTTCATCAATAGAGTAATTAAAATCATTACATAAGAAAGATTCTCACTACATAAATATCTGTCATACTTTCCACTCTATTGCTCTCACGTTAGCTTTGTGTGCGCGTGCGAGTGTTATAACAATAATTAAATGGAGAAATTATCTTTATATTTCAATTTCAGTGTAACAAACAAACGAACGTGATGGGAGCTGTTGTAACTGATTTCAGATAGTAATACTAGTTTGCTCATTGTTTAATACTTGTAATGGCGCGTTTTTTCAATTATAAATTAGGAGAAATAATTAAAAAAACACGTCATGAGAATTTTATCAAATACAAGTTATATATATATATATATATATATATATATATATATATATCTGGTTCTTATTACAATTGTTTGTACGCTTCACTGTCAATGCGATGTATTTAAAAGAAAACCCACCGTCTACCTCGATGCAAACACGCTATGTCAGAAGCATAGCGGTTATGCTTATTATTATTTTAGATTTGTTTTCTAGACCCAGAAAATAATCCATTTCTCTGAACACTCTGACAATTTTTTTAACATCTTAGAGAAGAAGCTTATTTGATTCACGTTTAAATTTGACGACATAAATGCAGGAATCTTGTGCTACTACACACCCACAAAAGTAACGCAAGAGTTATCAGACATGTGTCCGCAGTATACTCGTGTATGAAAGTGAAAACTGCCGGTAAAGATATAGAGCATATTTGAGGTGCAGAAAAAGTATAAGAACATTATACACGGAACATGTAATACGGGCATGAAAATAAACGCTGAAAGTTCTGACCCCAGGAAAAACTTAAATCTTGGTAGTGTAAAGAAACAATTTTGGGAAAAATTGTGTTGGATGACACTGAAAGAATAAATGTAAATTCTTGGCTTAGTTGAGGCTTTAAAACAGCAACCGAACACGAGAAAATAATATGAATTGATTATAAATACAAAACTTACAACACCCATGATGCATATTATATATGTTAGTGTAAGAGTTAATTTCTGAATTTGAATGTATCTAAATGATTGGATTCGTGCCATCCATAATTTCACATTTTTTTCATTCCAGTCGAAACGCGATAAACCGAATAATATGTATGGCATCATGACACGAAGTTCATGTGTTGCGAGCGGTGATCTCGTGTTGTTTTGATCGACAATAAAAAGATGATGTATTATTTGTCGATATTTTACCTTCACTCGTGAAACTTGATCCCTTGTTTAATTTTCAAAAGGCAATAGAGCAACAAAAATCAAAATAATTTCCATAAATCAAAACAGCGATACAAAACATTCTGTTGCATTCGTTGTAAATTTTAAATATATCCATGCGTCATGTAATAGGCGCTATATCTTAATTGCACACATTTCTGACTAAGGATTAATTTAGCAATGCGAACATTATTATTTGTACACGTACGTTACCACAGACAGAGGAACAGTTACGACTTTAAGTATAATCTTTATATATATATATATATATATATATATATATATATATATATATATATATATATAAGTGTTCGTGGAGTAAAGATACATATTTATATATGCATATATATATATAAATAAATATATACATATATAATATATGTATGTATATATAAATATATATAAATATATGTAAATATATATGCATATATATATATTTACATACATATATATACATATATATATGTATATATATATAAGCGTTCGTATAGTAAAGATACAGATGTATATATGCATATATATAAATAAATAAATATATTTAAATATATATATAAATATATGTATGTATATATAAATATATATATATAAATATATGTGAATATATATGTATACATATATATTTACATACATACATATATATATGTGTATATCTATGTATATGTATATATATACATACATATATATAAGTGTTCGTAGAGTAAAGATACAGATCTATATGTGCATATATATATATATATATAAATAAATATATATTTTAAAAAATATATATAAAATATATGTATGCATATATAAATATATATAATATAATATATATATATATATATATAAATATATGTAAATATATATGTATATATATGTATATTTACATACATACATACATATATATATATATATACATATTTAAAGGGTTTATATTATATATAGGGTGACGCAAGTAAATGATTGTAAAACCAACGTTTCTCATATGAAATAAAAGTTTTATACATCATATTACTGGGAACAAATATAGAAACTGAAAGTGTCTAAAATGATTAGCCCACGTGGTCGATGAACAGCTGAAAAATCTCACCGATTAAATCGAAAACGTTCATAATTAGGTCACTTATTATGTTGCCACATATTTTTTCAATGGTTACTTTATACTTATTCATTTTATCTCGTGTTGTGGTGTCAGCCTGTGTTTTACATTCGCACCCCCTTGAAAAAGTAGAGTTTTAATAGTGTTATTAGTAGATGGTGCATACTGCACGATTTAGTTTACTACACAACTGCAAAAGAAGAGTAATATTAACTTTTGTCTTACCAAGGCTGTATTTTCTATAGACACACCAGATATTATGATATCTTTAAGTAACAATTTCTTGTATCGATCGCAATGTAAAGGTATTTTCAGTGATATGATTTGAACACAAATTCAAAAAGCTTTTCCTAACTGAGATGTGATCTTTGTCCTAATAGCAAAACAAACTACCCCTCCCCTTTTTACTTCATGGGGTTTGGTTTTTGTATTTCCAGGAAAACTTATATACTGCAACGTTTTTAGTAAGATGCTTTTACACACTGAAACTCGTTTAATCAGCTATATCCTCGTTGTATTTAGCCAATCCTTTGGCGACGATAAGCGATCTGTTATGTATAAACCGACACTTTCGTATCAAGAAGTGTTCTTATGTTGCAGGTAGCAATATCTAATTCAATTTTCTTTATATTCCGAGGTGAGTTACGTGCAACATATGTTATTAAAGAAAACAAAACTCTGCGAATATTTCAACAAAACATGTAACGTACATTAGACAATTTACCAAACATATCCTAAACACGTTTTAAAAACATCAGTTGCCAGTGACTTACCCTGTATATATAATTCTTTTTTACTTTAGTTTCACCGGCAGAAATAAAAAATCGACATCCGCTAGTAGCTGACCAGCTGAAAAAAAGAAGGATAATTTTAGGTAAAATTTTCTAGAATACTTTCATGATCTACATGTGCAAGGCTGCCCCTAAAAACCGCTGCTTTTTCGCAAACCCCCTACCGCAGCTTACTCTCAGTTCGGTAGATTTGTACACGTCGCCTCTATCGCAATATAAGAAGTGGGAAAGAGATATATCTACAAATATATCTCAATGGTCCACTCCGTCAGACCATAGGATGCCACATATTGAAACGAGCAATAAGCGTCCTTCTTTTATCTAAATAAAAATAGGGACTCCACTGGAACATGCACGGACACATGTAGCCAGTAATGTGTGTGTAATAGAAAAACTATATAGCTGTTCTGTCCTACATTTAGTACTCTTTAATAATCACGCGGGGTTCATTAGATTTACATATAGGACATCAATTAATACAAAAATTATACGCGCACACACGCGCGTGCTAACACATGAACGCTCCCCCCCACATATATATATATATATATATATATATATATATATATATATATATATATATAGAGAGAGAGAGAGAGAGAGAGAGAGAGAGAGAGTGGGAGGGATTTGGAAATTTAAAATGGCGTAATGGAAACATATTAAAAGTATTTGCAGCTTCTCTTCCAATTTTCGGATTTCAATCATGTCAAATCGCACTTTATTTCCTTTTGGTGGAGTAATTGTTGCTATCTCTTCTGATGAGTTTAGGTCATACTAGATTTCTTGATTCATATAATAATTGAGTGATTAATTTTGCGGTACGAAACAGATACTATCAGCAATTATAAATGTCAAATTAATTAACGGAATAAATAATAAGATGATCGAAATCATGACTTTTGGAATATAGGTTTTTCTTATTTATTCACTATATATATTTATATATGCATTATATTTGCGTCATTAATCTTGAAAACAATACATTTAATTAAACTAAAACTCTTTCCATTATGTTGGTCATGTTGATTATATATTCATGTTTGCTCATAATATTAAGGAATATATATATATATGTATATGTATATATATATAAATCTATATATATATATATATATATATATATATATATATATATATATATATATATGTATATACGCATGTATACACATATTTCATTTTGTTTTGTATCCATGGTAAAAAGAAGGATGGATACAAAATATTTAATGAGAGAGGAAAAATAATTATGGAGTAAAGTCGGCCGACGAGGTTTCGCCCTCTCTTTTAAAAGGCCAAATCGAGGAGTTTTCGTTCTTTTTTTATTACTACAGGGAAATGTATTTAAAAGTGGGGAGCGACTAAAATGAAATCAAATTATCGGGGGAAAGAGAGGAAAAAATAAAAGGAACGACTATCGTTATGAGTGAATAGTCTCCAAGGTCTTCAAATGAAATAACGAAATTCATTGCACATCTCGGGGTTTTAAGCAAATAGTCCATTATAGCGAAACCATACATATTGCTCAAAATGTACGTTGGGTGGTAGATTCCATTCCGGATTTTACTAGGTACGTCTTGTTGGACCATCTAATCTGAGGGTTGTTCTGGGCACTGCAACTGAATTTAAATTGATAAATAACATAAGCCATATGATGGAGGGGGCCATAACATCCTTTCGGGACGATGACAATAATTGTCTTATCGCAAAACCACACATACATTGGAGGCAAAACAGTAATATTATACAGCTGAGCTAATCTGTTTGGTAAATATTTCACTCACTATCCGTGACCAAGATACACGAATGGAAATTGGACATTTAGTCGCCATCTTAGATTAGATTTGGGGAAAAAATATTTATTTTTCTTTTTTATGACGCAGTTAATCACATCAAAGGGGTACCCATTATTGGACAAAGTATTAATAATCATTTTTAGTTCTTCATACAATTTAAATTGTGAAAAATCATGATGTCACGTCCGTTGAGCTCCAACTAAAATTGTATTTTCATTTGTTAGGGCATAATAAATCCCAGATTTGTATACAAACCAGTAAACGTTTGTTTCCGATAAATTAATGGCAGATAATTTAATTATCAATACATCAAGGAAAGCTAAATTAGAATTGCTTTCACCCTCATAAGTATACTTTAATAAAGGATGCATTTTTTTTTTAGTAATGTACAGAAATATTTTTCCTCTGTTTGATTAGTTAGAGATAGTGAGTGAATATTCGACAAACAGATTAGTTCAGCTATAGAACATTGCTATTTGCGACAAATCCATTATCGCCATCGTCTCAACAGCATGTTATGCCCCTCCCCATCATATTAATTAAGTTATTTATCAATTTAAATGTAGTTGCAGGGGCAAACGTGGGCAGAACACCCCTCAAATTAGATACTCGCGTCCAACAACACGTACCTTATAAAATACAAAATGGAATCTACCACTAACGAACATTTTGAGCAATACGTATGGCTCCGCTATAACGGAACATTTGCTTCAAAACGCACAATGTGCAATGAATGTCAGCAGTGACTAATTTTCTATTCTGAATCATGCTCACTCGTAATTTATTTGAGGTCTTAGAGACTATTCATCTCCGGTAAAGGATACCTTCTCTCTGTAAGCAGAAAAATTGTCTTTTAGGTTTGGACGTGGTTTGTCTTTAAGGCGTTTTCTCCCCATATCATAACGATAGATTTTTTAGTCTATCCTCTAATTTATTTCTCCGACCCCCCTAGATATATTTTTTTTATTTTAGTAGCTCCCCAGTTTTAAATTCGTTTCCTGTAGTAATAAAAAATCCTCGATTTGGCATTGGAAAACAGAGGGCGAAACTTTGTCGGGCGACTCTACACCATTATTATTATTTTTCCTCTCTCATGAATCTTTAACCTCCGTCCTTCTTTATCCCATGATTACAAAGAAAATTGTCTTCCTTTTTCATCGCTATAATATACATATATGTATATATATGTATCTATGTGTATATGCATATATGTATATATAAGCATATATATTTATATACATTGATACACGTATATATATATATATATATATATATATATATATATATATATATATATATATATATATATATATATGAAGAGCAGGGTCCTTGGAAACTATTCACGCCCAGTCCCACAAGTCAATCCCTTTTGTTTGGAGATATAATTCCTCCTTAAACGGATGTAAATATCACCAAAACCTACAGATAATTAATGAATGATCCTTACTTAGAATTGAAAATGTACCTGGTGAAATTCGTTGCAAATCCTGGATTTTTAGGCAAATGATACGTTATAGCACGTATTACTCCAAACACCCGTTAGTCGGTAGATTTAATTCTTGGTTTTGCTGGGGGCCTGTAGCTCGACGTGACTATCTAACCTAAGGGAGATTCTACCAACGCAGTTGGCACTGCAATTGTATGTAAATTGATAAATGGCATTATTGATATGATGGTTGGGTGGCAGAACGATCTTTCGAAAGGATGGAAATAGTCGCTTTGTCGCAAACACTACACGTTGATTGTCGGCAAAATAGCATTTTTTTACAGCTGAGCTAATCTGTTTGGCGAATTTTTCACTTATTGTCCCTAACCAAGCTAAACGAATGTTAATTGGACATTTAGCCGCCATCTTTCTTTTTATTTGAGAGAAATTGTTTATTTTCCTTTTTATGACATCAAGAGGATCTCGATTATGTTACAAAGCATTGGTGATCGGTTTTAGTTCTTCATCTAATTTGGATTCTGAACAAATTAAAAGGAGACAATTTGTTTAGGTAAAAATCAAATTATACTTTCGTTTATAAGGGCAAAATATAATCCCAACGAGTGTACACACACATAAACGTTGATTTAGGGTAAATTGATGTAAGATAGCAAGGGAGTTTTAGTTATCAATGTATAAAGATTGCTTAAGTAGAATTATTTTCTCCCTCATAGGTATAACTTAACATGCGATGCATTTTCTTGAGTAAATTGCAGAAGTTACTTTCCTCTGTTTGATGATTGAATATGCAAATTGCGTCTTCTTCATAGCAAAAGTAGACTAGTGTAAAAAATATTGGAAACCATGGTTGCATTGTGAGTTCATCATATGCACTCCTTCTCTCAGACACTTGTCTCCTGATATCGTGATGGTTTGTTTTTTTATGCATCCTTTACTTATTCCAGGGGCGTAGTATACACTTTTATATTTCGCATTCCTTATGTTTTAAATTTCTATTTTCTATTATGCATATAATAAACCAACTACTATATATTATCCCGTGCTTATGCCCCTCCCCTCTTTCTCATTCTTACGCCTTTGTTTATGTTTTTTTCTCTCACACAAGTTTGTATATCATCCGTTTGTATTACAGTACTTACGTGTTTTGTTCACTGGTACGAAAAGGAGTATGGGGTATTGCTGTCACATTTGGTCTGGTACATATTCTACCAGCCTCTCGCTCCTAGACAAGGTTGAAAAGAGAGCCGCCAATCTGATAGGCCCTGAACTGACATCTAAACTTCAGCCTCTTTCCCGTCGACCAAATGTTGCATCCCTCTGCCTGTTCTACAATTATTTTAATGGGGAATACTTTGGTGAACTGCAGACACTCGTGCCCCCACGACGTAGACACTCTCGACAAACACGATAGGCAGCTAAATCCAACCCCCACACAGTAGAGATCCCTAGACTTAAAAGATCTTTCTACTCCAGTAGTTTCTTCCCTAGAACCGCTAGACTCCGGAAATCTATTCCAGGTCCCTGCTTCCCCAGATGTACTGGCAAGCAGAAGTTTAAATGTAACGTGAACCGACATCTTGCTACCCAAATCCTTACATAGTACCCCAGTAGCTGTTGCCCCTGATAGTAGCCACCTACATCAAAGTGGCAATTGGACTTGTTTGGGGTGAATATCTAATAAAAAATAAAAAAATAAAAAAATAATAGTCACACTTTAGTCTCACTGTAATGAATATAATAGTATTCCTCGCTTTCATTGCTTCTTTTTTAACTGCATCTGAGTAGTTCCTACTGTTATAAAGGTAACGTTTTCTTTCTTATAGGACTGCTAAATCTCTTCGTAGGAGGTTTACTTAACCCTTACTTTGGCGTGTTTATTCGCTAATCAACAACGTATTATTGCCATGACATGTGGTAAAAAGGAAATATTTTTTATCTTCCAGATCATAACACGCAGAGTCCAAATTGCAATATAATTATAAGAATTCGTATCGAAATCAAAATATTTGTTAGAAAAATATCAAAGTTCTAAATGAATAGAATTTTGTTAAAAAAATTTGAACAGAAAATAATAATAATAAAAAACTTTTCAGTACATTGTCATAATAACGGTAAATAACATCGCGAATGTTAAGAAACGCTAGTTCAATTAATATTCGAAAATATAAAGATAAAACAGAGTTGTAAGTGAACAGTGCCACATGCTGTTTTGTAAATTAACATTTTCGCTCGAATTCAACTTGTTTAGTGTTACTCGGTGCACATTCCATGCATACGAATTGTTTTTGTCTCAATCTACGATCTAATTCTCATAACAATGTATTATCTGTATCGATATTAAAGGACACAGTTGCCTGGCCGTTCAGTATTATCCTGCTCACACGGGTAACGGCAATCGCTCCTGTTTACAAGATAGAACTGATGTGAAACCAAAAGCGGATCCGTGTAATCCAAACCATTCTCTTCTATATACGAAATTATTGCGACTTTTAATTGAAAATAATAATTATAAAGTACGCCTATTTGATGCCAACCCATAGAGATACACAGCTATGTTAAATGTATACGCAACAGAAAAAACAGTCATTTCTAGCGTTACACTAACACGTCAACATTTTTACATTGAAAATGTTTACTACGGGATCTTGTAGTTATAGAAACATCTACAGAGGGTTTTTTTAAATTATTGATCTATTTCTGTAAACAGTCTTGTACATGCATTAGATAAGTCACTCACTATTGTACTTAGTTCGTTCCCACAGCAAAATCCTATACACCAGCGTTCTAGAGGAGCGGAACTTTGACATACGAAAAATGTTAGGAGATCCCCGTAGGCATTCCTAGCGCGATTAGCAATAACTTATAACCATCTAAAAGAGAAACAACAGTCTGGGAGTTCTGACTTGCCAGAAGAGTTCAGGAGCAGCATTACGGCGTAATCACCAGGGACCAGATAATTATAGGACTGTTCCTATCTCTGATGATGTGGAGAGCCTAGAACAAAATCTTTACCCGTGTCGGGACAAAGAAGAAAGCGGAAAATTGGACTTTAGACAAACTATTAAATTACTGTTAATTGACATCCAAAAACGAATAATTTCGGTCTTACATAAAAAGCACATAGTTTCTAATCGTTGGCAATAATCATAGTTTCGGATAGTTAATGTGAAAAAAAAAGTTCCATAAACTGTTGAGACCGATACAGGAGTTAGTCTTAATTCGCTTTTATCTGCTGATGTTTTGCCGACCTAATATGATAATAAATATATACGCGTATATAATCAAACCTCAAATATACTGAGGAACGGTATGTACTTATTGTTATATGAACTCAATATTTAACTGAACAATAAAAAATGCACATTCATTGTAAAGCCGTACAGAGAAATGTATATAGTTCTTGTACTGCATTACGCACACATACACACATATATATGTATATATATATATATATATATATATATATATATATATATATATATATATATATACGTGTGGGTGTGTGCGTGTGTGTGTATAAGTGTGTGTATGTATTAAGTTGTAAATATCACTGAAAACCATAAATTTTATCTGTGTAATACGTTATTTGGTAAATGTAATATTAAAGAAAAAGAGTTACAACCAAAAACACCGCGAACATAAGATTGCATCAGTTAGATCGTTTCCAGTTTCGCTTTGGAAGAATATGTCCGGTTTCGTCTCCTGTTATTGGGTTTAAACCTCTGGAAGATTGGAACGTAGACCCTTGATGTTGAAGAAGGAGACATGTTAGTAGGAGTCTACGTTGGAGGATCGGACTCTATATTTATTCGTGTTTTTTTCTGAAGATATTTCATGTCGAGTATTTGCGATTTGTGGAACATGTCGATAGCCTTGGTTAGAGAAGAACAGAGAAAGAAAGCAAAAGAGAAAAGGACAGGATTTTATTTGTAGCACATGATAAGGTAAAGCCGTAAAAACTACCTACTGGTATGGCATTGATAGGCCTTAACAGAAATGCTGCATGGTCCAGAATCCATTAAACTGGTGGCAATAGAGCTGCCCCAGTATATTGTACCTGCTGGAAAGACAGCCTCCTTAGTCTTTAATCAAAGGTTCGGCTTCCTGACTATCAGCCGGATAACGTCAGTCGAGATGAAGCGTTTACGTCCAGAACCCTTACTAGTGACATGGCCACAAGGATAGGCATAGAAGCAGAAAATTCCCGAAATTTCAGGCTACTGTTCACAAAGTACTGCCGACTTGGAAGCAGCTTTTTCTACACCCTTTGTCAGAAAAATCACTCATTGGAAATGAGGACTTATGAACAAAAAAAAAGAAGCGAGAGCTGCCGATAACGCATCCACAATGCGTATTTGGATATAAATTCCACTTACATATATATATATATATATATATATATATATATATATATATATATATATATATATAATAAAAAAAGAACTGAGCTCTTTCTGTAAACATACATCCAAATTTAATTATGGTTATTTTGAAATCACATATCTATTACTTTAACATTTCAGATATATATATATATATATATATATATATATATATATATATATATAGACATAATTTTTTTTAAACATTATCGTTTTTCTATATACTTTCTAAATACTTTAACTTAATAATCCTTTATTTAAATTCTTTATTTCTTCTTTGTTTGGCCGTGTTTGTTTTATCTGCAATTTCCGTTTTGGTGATTAAATATTCCTATCCATCAAATATATCAATCTACCTACACTTTCATATCCTGTATATATTTACCCACATTTACTTTTACTTTAATATATGCATTTACTTACATACTTACTTGCTTTATCCGGATTTTGCAGATACCGGCAATCCTCTCCCCATAATTTTTTTGTATTTTAATAACTTCTTCATATATTTTCTTAAGTAATAACCTGTAGCTTTAAGTTGACTTGTTTTTGCCCTATATTTTTGGCGCCTTTTAACATCGTCTTGTCTGGGCCATTTTGACATTTGCTTGTCTATTTTATATTAAATTCTATCACCATTCAATCATTTTTTCTTAACTCTTTTTTCTCTCGTCTTCTGCATCCATTTTTCTTGATTACACTTTTTCTCGGCAGCCGGATAACGCATATCTTATATTTCTTTTACAAATATTATTTTTATTCTTTCCCCTTTTACTTGTACTTATTTTGGAATTATTCCTCGGATTTCGACCTTTTGGATTATTTCGGACCATCTTCCAATTACGCGATTTCCATGGTTTTTACTTGTGCGGATGGAAATTTAATTAACTTTCTTGGATTTACATTTTTGGATGTTGCCGGCATTGGATACATTCCCTTCACCAGACTATCCATTCACGTGAAATCACCTTTTTCTCAATCATATTCCATATGCTTCAATTTTTTGTCAAGTAAGATCTTTGACTTACTTGCTGTTTCATCAAATACGTTTGCATGCCAAATCCGATCACGCATTTTGCTAATTCCAACCCTCTGATGAGAAGAATATATTTCTTCGAAACTCCGCGGGTTAAGAACTATCTACTTATTTAGCGTTTCCTTTTCAAATTAAATATGTGTTTAACTCTTTTTCCAAATGATTTTTAACATGTTTTATAAACTATTTGCTCTTATATATATATATATATATATATATATATATATATATATATATATATGTGTGTGTGTGTGTGTGTGTGTGTGTGTGTGTATGTGTGTGTGCATATATAATTTTTCCTAATTCTGCATATTTAATCTATTGTTTATAATAAAGTTTTCATACTGAGTTCCTATTTCGTGTATACATTTAACGGTTCCCCTGTCGTGTTAAATTCTATACAATTACATTACATAGACCAAACCGTTTTCAAAATCACACTGAAGACGGGAAGTGTTGCCTGATGAATCCAATTAATACGAATAACCACTCCCCATCTCAAAAAGTGAGAAAAGTATTATATTGATTGCATTAATATACTCAAGATTGAAAACATAAATAATTGCCCTTTTTTAAATAAGTGTAACACTAATTAAAACCTATACTCTTTCAAATAATATGATGAAATTAAATATTTAGCGTTTAGTTTATATAAAATGAAATATGTGTGAATTAGAAGAGCGCTGAAAATTGAAACATAAATAGATACTCTCAAATCTAAAATATGAAAATGAATGGTGGAAGCAAATAATAACGACCGTATGCATTACGTCCGTTGTAATTGCAGACACAACAGAAATAATCGGCTTAAAACACCAGTAGATCATCATACATACATTATCTTGCATTATAAATTAGAACTCTTCAAAGAATTTGCTAGATTCGATATTGATTATATCGATGTATACTATGACCTGTACACATTACTTTCTTTAAGAGACTCTGTATAAACCAGAAACCAAATTTATTTTTGGAGAAACATAAATTGCAGAAATTTGCTGTTTGTCATATTAAGAATGTATAAATTATCGTCTCTAGTTTTGTGAAATATATAAAATTATCTATTGTCATAATGAAGTGTTTCCATAGTGAGTTCACATTTCGTGTATATAATTAACGGTTCTCCTGCCCCATTTCGACACTATTTTCCCTAAAATAGTTATCTTTAAGGACATTGTTTACTCTATGGTTGTCATGTGCCCGGTATAATTATAATCAGTTACAATTTTTTTTTCCCCAGTTGAAATCGAAGCGTGGAATACTAATGATTTATTTGGAAGCGATATTGTTTTCATTCGTCTGCCAACACATTACTTCCTTCCATCTGACCTGAACAAGCTATCTAATAGTGAATCGCTCTATATTTTTCACTTTCTTCCACATCCAATCGCAAATGACTGCTCCCATTTCTCTTACACGCACGAGAGGCTTACACATTTCTTAGTTCGGAACAGGGAGTCGCTAATGACCCTCGCTAGAATAAACTGCAAAATTCCCCTGTCCCAACCCATTATACAACCAGCAGGTATTTAACTCTCCTTAGAGCTTATTGGACCGACAACATCTTCGACCATTGGCTTATCTATGTTACCTCTAGCCTCATTAAATCTGTTACAATCTCGTCTCGTCCTACACGCATACACAACTATCGAAACGACTTCTACGTCGAAAAGGACGGGTGTAAATACCATGGACAGGTTTATAAGACAACTGCAAATGACAGCTTGAACGCGAGCCTTGCTATTAGGATGCTCGTTAATTTCAAATTAACTTTAATCTTACTCATATAGGATGAGTTTATCTATACTCGCAACCAATCTGTATTTGCATTATCTTCGCCATATGTAAGTACGGCATTTGATTATTTTCTCTCACATTCTCTCCCAGCCATATATATATATATATATATATATATATATATATATATATATATATATATATATATATATATATATATATATATATATATATATATAAATGTGTGTGTTATTGTATATGTATACATATATACATATATGTTATTGTATATGTATACATATATGCATATATATTTATATGCGCGTGTGTATGTATATACATGTATGTGTGCATTTGTCTGTATGTATGTATATGTATATATATATATGTGTATGTGTTTGTGTATATATATATATATAATTTTCTATTTTTATGTATATATATATATATATATATATATATATCAGCCGCCCCATTTCATAAACTTAGCCATTTATTTGTTCTGATCAGTTTTCTTCATTTAATTCTGGGACTTTCACGTTCATATCTAAGCTGACCTAATTATTAACGCTAATTTTAGCCCTTCATGTCTGGGCCAGTTTGACCTTGCTATTCAAATTTAAACCTTCACCGATTTTCGGGTTGTTGTTGTTTTTTTTTGTTTTTTTTTTTAAACCTTAATTTTTTAAATTCATCCAGCCTTGACAGACGTGTTTTTAAATATTCTCTCCAGTGCTTTTCTTTTAATGATTTGGAATTCATTCCATTTGCGTTTTTTTCCAAGGAACTCTGCCTTTTGGATTATTTTGAACCATTTGGAATTTACCCATTGGATTGAAATTTTAAATTCGACCGTTTTGGATTTTACCATTTTTGGATTTTTACCCTTCACTGGACTATCGATTCATGTGAAATCTTTTTATCATTTGACTTTTGCCTCCTGTTCCCCTTACCTCACCCTTTTTTCTTTAACCAAGTAAGATCTGTGACTTACTTGTAGTTTCATTAAATACTTTTATATGCAAAATCCGATCCTGCATTTTGCTAATTCCTGCCCTCTGATGAGAAGAGGCGTATTTCTTCGAAACTCCGCGGATTAAGGACTATCCACTTATCTTTTTTTAAAATTAAATATGTTTTCAACTCTTTTTCAAGATGTCTTTTAACATGCTTTATTAATCACTTGTTCATATATATATATATATATATATATATATATATATATATATATATATATATATATATATATATATATATATATATATACACACACCTCCTCAACAACCCCGACGTTTATGATGGAAAGAATAATACTTGATCATATTGTTTCAAATGATCTTAAAAAACAAAATATTTCTCACATGTAATATATCTTCTCTTTGGAAAGAGGGCAAGAATATGAATATTTCCAGTATCAAATAAACTTTAAAATCTGGAATAAATTTTATATAACATATGAGAAATATATTGAATCAAGTCTCCCCTAGCGGTCATTTCATATCATTTGAAACCATAGCAGCACGTTTTAGTCTCCCCTAAATCAACGCAGTAGGGTTTATGGAAATATCAGATAATTTGTAATTCATTTGCAAAACTAAGTAAACAAGTGGTTATGATTAAAATATTGGTAAAGGTGCAGTATCTATTAAACCACGAACTATTTTTATATTACCACTATTGTAGGTTTTTGAGGGTGCAGAAAATGGAAAAAATAGTAAAAACCTCAGGTTACTAGTAATATCCAAGATATGAAAACATGATATAGTGGGAAATAATTTTCTATATGAATTTAACGTAAAAAGTACATCTTGAGAAGGCTAACATGCTTGCCAGTCGGTTTGCCTCAAACTCCACACTGGACCCTTCCAATCACCCCCTACCTAACTTTCCTATGCGGACAGCCACCACACTTGACGATCTGAAAATGACCCCTGCACAGATGCATGCTATCATAAACACCTTCGCACTTCAAAGGCATGTGGACCCGATCTCATCCCAGCTGTGCTATAAAAAAGTGCTTAGCTGAAGTAGTTCCAGTTCACTCCAAACTATACAATAAATGCCTTAATGCTTCTTGCTTTCAGGGCTGTTGGAAAACTGCTTCTGTGGTACCAGTATTCAAGAATTCTGGAGAAATAACGGACCCATTAAATTATCGCCCAATTTGCCACCTCCAACCTTTTTCAAAAATAGTTGAGACCTTAATTAACCATGTTCTAGTCCATCAACTTACAGATGCTAAACTTCTGACTGGCCCAAAATATAATTTTAGACGAGCCGGTTCCACAGCTGACATCCTCACTGTTATCTCTGAAAGTATATACCACTCACTGGACAAAGCCGAGGAGGGCAAAGCGGTAGCTCTAGACATGTGTAAGGCTTTTGACAGGGTATGACATGAGTGGCTCCTCAGGAAAATTAGATCATACGGTATCACTGATAGAGTACTTAACATAATTAAATCCTTCTTAGATAAGAGAAAAATTCAGGTTGTCCTCGACAATCGTACGTCTGAACAATATGATATAAATGCGGGAGTGCCCCACGGGTCTATCTTTGCGCCTCTGTAGTTCCTAATATTCATAAATGACCTCTCCGACAAAATTGCCTCTGAGATGGGTATATATGCTGATGACACTACACTCTATAACAGGCATGACAGGAAAACAAATGAACACATATCTAAAGAAATGTCAGAAACACGAGAGGGTGATGTCCGGTCCGTAGTGGAATGGGGACAAAAATGGATGGTCACGCACAATGCCGCCAAGACCAAACTCGTTTCTTTCATTAAATACAAGAACCCTTCTCTGCCACCAATAGTAATGGCCAGTTACTTTTTATCTGGGAGTAAACTGCTTCGCCTTTTCACAGTAAGCAGGAATTGGAACAATTACATTGACAACATGGCCAGGGCCGCTGCAAAGAAGGTAGGCTCTCTCTACCGTGCTAAAAAACTACTAACACCCGAAAGTATCCTGTACATCTATAAGACCACCATTCGCTCATGTATGGAGTATTGCTGTCATATTTGGGCTGGTGCATCTGCTGCTAGTCTCTCGCTCCTAGACAAGGTTCAAAAGAGAGTCGCCAATCTGATAAGCCCGGAACTGGCATCTAAGCTCCAGCCTCTTTCCCATCAACGAAATGTTGCATCCCTCTGCCTGTTCTTCAAGTATTTTCATGTAGAATGTTCTGACGAACTGCCAGCAGTTGGCCTCCCACGACGTTAACATCCTCGACGAACCCGACAGGAAGCTTAATCTCACCCCCCCTTACAGCAGAGATCCCGAGATGAAAAATATCTTTCTATTGCTGTAGTTTCTTCCCCAGAACCGCTACACTTTGGAATTCCATTCCGGGTCCCTGCTTCCCCAACTGTACTGTGTGCAGAAGTTCAAGTGTAACGTGACCAGCCACCTTGCTGCCCAAATCCCTACAGAGTACCCCAGTAGATGTTACCCCTGATTATAGCCCCCTACACCAAAGTGGCAATGTGCCTTGTTTTGGTGAAAATGTAATAATAACAACAACAACAAAAATTATTTATAGGCAAGGTGGCCATGAAGTGGGGTCTATTTTTGCGTTTAATTAAACCGGACAAAAATTTTTATACACAAATTTTGATCAAGTAATTTACGACGTTAATGGCAAAAGTCACACAGCGCACTACACAATTCAGGTTATTACTTTCCATCGAGCGTTATTTCTAAAAGTCTACCGAGTAATTGCCAAAATTTTATACTAGAGCCACCAACACTGACATATGTGTATATAGATATATCTATACTCGTCGCAAAATTAAATATTAAAATTCTTATATCTTTGGTTTTATGGCCCGAAACTACATGAAAATGTGCAGGCTTTAAGAAGATTAGAATACTATTATCTTATAAAAATTGTGTGACGATTAGGTTATTGAACTAATATTTTCCCACCAATAAGTTATGCTTAAATGAGCATATATATATTATATTCTTTAAAAATTGTATATATAGCAAACCGAATTACATCTTACTGCATTTGAATGAATTTTGCTTCAGATTTTTTCTTTAATTGTATCTCCTGTATCTTTGCCAGGCCACTATATATATATATATATATATATATATATATATATATATATATATATATATATATACGGTAAAATAAAAGTTAAATTTTGTCTAATAAATTCTAAAAAAGGGATTAAATTAAAGAATATAACAAAGTATATTATGTATTTTTAACTGGCCTTTCCGATGCAGCAATCGGATTTAAGAAAAATAAATGACAAAGGAACAACAAACATAATTGCAAAAAACCCTTGTTCAAAATTATTGGCACGATTTATTTAATAATCAATTGTATAGCCTTTGGCCTTGATTACCTTCCTCAGTGGCTTTTCATAGTTTACAACCAAGTTGTTGCACTCTTCAGTAGTAATTTTAGCCCACTCTTCCTGACAATAATCCTCCAATTGAATAAGATTCTTAGGCTTCCTTTGCATTACCCTCAATTTTAATGTTCTCCATAAATTTTCAATTGGATTAAGGTCTGGGCTTTGTGATGGCCACTCCAAAACATTAATATGATTGTCCTCAAGCCATTTCTTAGTCAGTTTAGCCGAATGCTTTGGGTCATTATCTTGCATGAACCACCAACGACGACCAAGTGATAGCTCTTTAGCAGAGTCTTTCAGGTTTTCATCCAATATTTTAACATAATCTTCCTTTTTTATGTTACCTGTGACCTTAACAAGTCGCCCTGTTCCAGAGGCAGCAAAGGATCCCCAAAACATCAAACTGCCTCCACCGTGCTTCACTGTGGGTATGGTGTTCTTAGGCAGGAAAGCTTCGCCAGATTTTCTGTAAATATAAGACACTTTATTATGGCCAAATAACTCTATTTTCGTTTCGTCAGTCCATAGAACACGTTTCCAGAATGCAACATCTTTATCAATATGACGTTTTGAAAAGGCTAGCCTTGCTTTCAGGTGCATAGGCTTCAATAAGGGATTCTTTCTCGGACGACATGCTTTTAAACCAGCTCTCTTCAAAACTCTACCAACTGTATGTCGAGATACATTCACTCCAGAGGTGTTCTGTTCGTCAACTATCTCCCCAACAGAGATCCTTGGGTTTTGTTTTACTTGTCGAACAATTTTCCGTTCATCTCTTGGGGAAAGAATCCTTTTTCTCCCTCTACCCTCTAAACTCATAATGTGAGCTTGCGATTTGAACTTGTTTATTATGGCTCTAACAGTGGATTTGGGAAGGTTTAGCTTCTTTGAAATCTTATCATAGCCCTCCCCATTGGTATGGCATGCTACAACAAGCTTCCTGACGTCTTCGCTGTGTTCCTTAGTTTTTACCATGACGATTGAAAATTATAATTTAGTCACTTATAATAGTTTAAATAAATCGCTATCTAAAAATTATCTGAAAAAAATTATTCACTGAATTAGCGTTAAACAAGCATAATATGGCTATAAAAAAGTTCAGAAAGCACGTAAACCGGAAATTGATTGATATTATACTGATACTAAAAGAAAAACAAAGCCGTGCCAATAATTTTGAACAAGGGTTTTTTGCAATTATGTTTGTTGTTCCTTTGTTATTTATTTTTTCTAAAATCCGATTGCTGCATCGGAAAGGCCAGTTAAAAATACATAATATACTTTGTTATTTTCTTTAATTTAATCCCTTTTTTAGAATTTATTAGACAAAATTTAACTTTTATTTTACCGTGCCAATAAATATGATCATCATTGTATATATATATATATATATATATATATATATATATATATATATATATATATGTGTGTGTGTGTGTATACGCGTGCGTGCGTGTGTTTACGCGCATGTATATATTGCGTATCACACGCGCTCTCCCTTTCTCTCTCTCTCCATATATATATATATATATATATATGTTTATATATATATATATAATATATATATATATATAATCTAGAATCTTGTTTATATATATATATATATATACATATATATATATATATATATATATATATATATATATACATGTAAACTAAGCACAAACTATAAAACCAAGCAAAAAATAATAACAAACCTAATTATAGATACAGGAGACCCAACGACCATAACAAAAAGATCAAACTAACAATATAGTATACTAAATTTAAAACCTGCAATTTAATAATTAAAAACAATAATACTACCACCACACTAAGCTAAACTCATGTAGTGTATGAATTCATTTTCTTCCTTGGAAGAACGTCTCCGAATCCAATCTAAAAACCCATCCAAGACATAGGGCACACCGCAACAACACTCTCCCGACGATTAACCTTTCATTTAGCCGATAATAGCGCCATAAAACATCACTTAACTTCCATTATGAAAACTTACAGTCGTCTGACATTAGAAATATCTTTATGAACAATACTAAAATTCGATTCTGCAACAATTTCACACGACGAGTAAAATTACTAGAATCCATAGTCATTCAGAAAATACGGCCCCTTTTTTAACCCGGGATCATGTAACGTGACAACTACAGTATTTAATAACTAACAAGAAACTAAATAAGTAGAAACTGCAAATTAAAAATATATATCCCCGTCCAATACTGCACCCACATTTAACTAATAAAAAACATATAAATACACTAAGCCTTAAATGGAAAAAGAAAAGAGAACATCAACAACAACCGCTCCTGCTCATAATAAGATGAGAGAAGGCGCTTAGGTAGAATATGGCGGAAAACAACTTGGCCGCTATTTTGCACTTCACCACGACGGAAATAAAAAACACCGCTTGCCGAATCGAAACGATATCCACGAAAAGCGGAAAAAATATAACTATGAGGTTTTCAATCGGATGTGCTTGAATAATATATGCATGCGTATTTTTGTATGTGCATGGTTACGTGTGTATGATATACAGGCATATATATATATATATATATATATATATATATATATATATTTATCTATATATATGTATGTGTGTATGTTTGCATATATAGACATAATTATATGCATATATATATATATATATAGAGAGAGAGAGAGAGACTGAGAGACAGAGAGACAGAGAGACAGAGACAAAATAGAAGTGTACATTCCACTTAACCCTCGGTTTCTATTGAAGAACCATAAACCGGATTCAATAATAAACCAAGTATCAGACTTATAACCCCATGCGCATCCGACCTTGGCAATGTTAGTAAAAACATACCAGACAGAATCATACCAACCTTAAAATCCAAAATTAAGCAAAATCTAAAACTAAGCAACATAATAAATAGAAACTCTGTAAAATTATCTTTCTCAGCGTCTAGAAACTTAACTAACACAATAGAACAACCAGCAAAATAAGGAACAACAACGAACTATCATCAAGCGAAGATATAACAAACAGAAAATGTAATTCCAGAATACCTGAAAATTGTCTAAATGGGAAATGTCTAACCTCGGAAATAGTGTACAAATGCGAGATAAAAACCGATAATTCTAAGAAGATATATCTGAGAGCCACGGGAACAGTGTTTAAGGATAGATACAGAAATCACATAGTATCATCCAAAAAGGGACCTGGGATAGAAACTAATAGAAGTGGGCATAAAATAAGCATTAGAAATAAACACAAAAAGAAAAATACCACTGCATCAGGGGACTGGATTAGGGAACTTGACAGAAAAAATGAAAATTTTGAGTTAAAATGGTCAGTAGTGGAAAGGGGGAGGAAGTACATCGGGAAATCAAAAAGGTGCAATCTATATTTATTGGAAGCCTTCTTTGTCAATTACAAAGATTAAATTTTAAATAAAGACTTAATGCCATACAGGAATGCCTTCATAGAAATAGATTTCTGCTATCACGCCTTAAATGTAAATGAGGTATAACATTTTTACAACAATAAGGATCATCGGATATCAGGAATAAATTTTAATGTAGAGTTTAATAGGTAGAACTGTTACAATATAAATGAAGGACCCAAATTTAACATGCGAATATAGCTCCCTTTTTTCATAACCTGACCAGGAATACAAATAAAGTATCTAGCTCATATAAGGATGTGGTTTTTCCTCCACACCGTCAACCATTCTTGTATTCAGTCGTAGCAGTATTAACGGAAAAATTAGTAACACCCTCTTCAAATCAATAAAACAACTCATCAATTAATCTAGTAGGTATTAAAAATTAAATTAGCAACTTGGGGGCTGTAACTCCATTAAAATATTACTTCAATTGATTTTGTCGTTTGACACCCTAAGTGTGTTCGCCCATAAATGCAGGAGAGACATCTTCCAACCGGAGTAAACACACTTGGAGCCGTGGTGGTTTTGTTGTAAGAATAGTAATTAGAGGACATACAGTATTTTATTTATCTAGACAACCCAAGAACACAACGCATGAACTATATGATAGGATCAGCACAATTAATTAATAATAGATGCGAGCTAAACACATCCCATTCCTTTAAATCAAAAAGATAATTTATATACTTAATTGTTAAACACGCCATTTTAGCACGTTCTGGACGCATCTGATTAAATTAATTATTAAATCATAGTCGCCTTCGAGTAATCTATGAACCGAAAACATAAACGGTCTGAATTACCTCCCTTTAACCATTTAAGAAACAAAATCAACCCAGTTGCAAACACAATTAACAAGCGGTACTTAACAACTTAATTGGATTATCTCCCTTCAAATCATCCCAAGCAACGACACAAAAACATTTTTCAAGTAGAATAACTCTGAAGTTTCAGACAGCAAATATATTAGAACACTTCACCCGAAATGTCCTTGAAGGTTTTTATATATTTAACACACCCATTTTACTTTATTCTCATATTCAATCAAATTCTAAACCTGAAATGGTCTTATATCCATATACCCATAAAACGATAATCTATAAACATTACTTGACACTAATACGAAACTAAAACTAACCGTGCAAGTTTGTTACGAACATAATATAAATATATATATATACCAAATTTAAAAAAAAAATTCTTCTTACAAAAGATCAATCATCGGGAACTAAAGTAATTTAGGAACCTAACAAATGTGATATTTTTTCTTTTTCTTTTTTAAATGGCTAAGGGATCCCCGAAGAAACTTCACATAACTCTATTCTTAAATAAGGATACGAAAATTAGGCGATACATTAATATGTAAAAGTGGCTTTCCCGTAACAACAACTAAGGTAAATATTTCTCGTATGTTGTCCCGTTAGGAATCCCCCCTCTTTTTCTCTGTATTCAAAAATGTTACATTTCCAGAAGTGTTTTTATTCATAAAGACTGAAGAAATGCTGGTTTTTGAACATTTTCAAACGCTATAATGTTTGAAATTGTCGAACTGGAAATTGAAACAATTGTAACATAAAATGAAATACACTTTTTGTTGCCATCAACACCTTGTCCTGTCTTGAAGTCTTGGTTTTGCACACACAGTATATATATATATATATATATATATATATATATATATATATATATATATATTTATATATATATATATATATATATATATATATATATATATATATATATATATACACTTATGTATATATATGCAAAAGTGAAAATGTATGTCTCCGTGTCTGTGTACAATTCCCTACCAAATAACTGTGTCAATTTTCGGTCTACAGACTCGAGATTTTACATAACTGTCTTGAAATTTGGAAAAATCGTTTTAATCGGTTTTTGGCCAGACATTTAGCTGTTAAGGGGTCAAAGATCAACGATTTGACCTTTGAGAACTCTAGAAAACTCCTTCGCCAAGTTTGGGTCTAAACACTTAAAATTTTAGATTTAGGCTACGTGGACATGAGTTAAACTTTATAATTTGATTTGTTCCCAACACTGTAAATGTAAAGGGGTCATAATTGGTGTAGCACAATTGACCTCTGGGGTCACTAGTAAATTACACAGCCAATTCATGGTCTAAACATTTGAAATTTCACATAAAGTGCAATCAGACACAGGACAAGTTTTTACTTATTTTTTTTCTGAGATTTTGGCATCCAAGGGGTAAAAGTTCAAGCGATTTTACCTTTGTTTTCTCTCGCGAACAATTAAGCCAATTATGGATCTAAACGTTTGAAATTTTTCATAAGGGGATATGCAGCAATGCTTTTAATCAGTTTTGGGTTGCAAATTTGGCTGGCAAGAGGTCAAATTTACAGAGTTAACCTATGCTGACTCGTCCTTCAATTTTGGGTCTTAGCACTTACATTTTTATATGTAGGTTACTTGGACATAGGTCGAACATTTTACTTTTATTCGAGCCCAAAACAATAAATGTTAAGGGGTCAAATTTTGGGTCAAATTTAAAAAAAAAATGGCCAAATTACCAAATTTTCTCTCTGACAATTCAGCAAGCCTATTATATAGAAAGGCATTACTGTACATATTCACATGTTTTTTTAATATATATAAATATCCACATAAATGCACATAGATTTTTTAACAGTACGAGACTGCTAGTGTATATGTAATTCAAGGTATATATTTTCCAGAGATTTAGAAACGTATGACATTGTTACGAGGTTAATACAAGAGTACTCAATACCGAAGTGAGGCAGGATAGAGTTTATATTTGTTTTACATAAACATCACCATGCCGCTGCACATCAAACGGCATATCTCGGTCAACCAGATAAAAGTCACAAGCGATCTCATTATCCAATATTTCTTATACAAAAGTTTATTCCGTATATATATATATATATATATATATATATATATGTGTGTGTGTGTGTGTGTGTGTGTGTATATGTGTGTGGGTGAGTGTGTTGTGGGGGTGCGGGGGTATGTGGGGGGAGGGGTGGGTGTACTAGAAGTTAAGCCTGACTTTGCTATGGCTCTATGTGCTGATCATTGCTTGCGGCACGTGTGAATGCCCTTTATGTAAGATTTCAAATGTTAGACTAAAATCTCTGCAGAGCTAAATTTTCCTTTATTTCACCCCGACTTCACACCCCTTATCACTGATTATTTTGATCGCAAATCGAAATACAAAGTGTTACCTACGTCCACGTTACCTACATCTATAATCTCAAGTCTTCAGACCCAAACATGGTGGAGGACTTTGATAGAGATCTGCAAAGGTCATCTCCGTAGACTCTGACCTTTTGCCAATTGTTCGCCCCAAAACTGATTAAAATGCTTGCCGCGTGTTTGAATACTTCTTATGCATAAATTTCAAATGTTTAGACCCGAATTGGTTTAGTATATGCAAGTATATTCAAAACACATTGCCGATCCCTTGGATATATAAACATTTTGATCCTTCGAAAACAATCCTAAAATTTCAGGTAATTATTCAATTTTAAAGCAAATATCGGTTAGTATTAATAAACAATTGGAACATATGGCGCAGTTTGTCGAAAATATTTTAACTTGTATTTTGTGTAAACTTAAAACACATTTTCTTTATTTATTTCCATTTATATAAAAAAAAACACGAACTTATTATCGTTTTCATGAAAATAAATCACTCTAGATATTATAAACTTACGAAAAAGATATATAATCAACACTGAATATAAGTCCACAAGTTGTCTGTCTAGTAATATCATTGTTTCCTTCATATTTTCACAAAAAATAATAGTATTCTACTGAAAAATTGCATTTGATTTAAATAAAAGCTGTCGCAATCACATCGAATTTTTTGTTCATATAAACTTTAAATATTTTTTAAATCTTGAAAATATAAACAAAATTGATCAACTCGAGGACTAGTGCACTATAAAAATAATAGGTTAACGTTTTCAAACATTTGGTTTGAAGAAGTATAGATACGCTATATTTTGACCAAAAATGAAATAGAGAATACCCCCCACTTGCTGTATTATAATTAATATTTAATCAATTATAATTTTAGTTTACTATTTTTCAATGAATAAATTGTCAGTGTAAAAGTGGACTTAATTGAAGATTTCCACACTAAGAATACACTTTAATTATAATTACAAACGGTGTATATATTTTTACGGCATTTGAATAATTTATATATTCATTCATGCCGAAATGTTTAAACAGATATATATGACATATATTAACACTTATATGTTGTGTGATATTGGCTGCAACAGATTTACTTAACGAGAACAAAGTAACCGAAACCCCATTTCAAATATATTCAAATATATATATATATATATATATATATATATATATGTATATAATTTTTCTTGCCCTATAATATATAACAATCTGGAAAATAGTAAAGTTTCTGATTTAATAATGTTTAAGGCGTAATATATAGATGAAATTATTATATGCATAGATTCGTTCATATTAGGTGGAGTTAAGAAACAGTAAGATAAATACGTATTAAGAGCCGGACATTTCAATATGCGCATGAAAAGAAACCCATATTTAAGCAATATTCTTATGAAAGGAATAACTTTAAGTTGCCGATTCTTCTCTAAAATGTATGCGTTAACAAAGATTTAACAAATTGTGTCATATGTTTGTATGTGGGGAGTACCGTTAAATGATGCGATTCGAATCGTGAATCAGTGTACATGTGACGGTTGGTCAACTATCGTTAAGACGCAAAAATCAGGGTAGGAGACAATGTGTTCATTGATGGTACATTAGATATATATATATATATATATATATATAAAGGGTGAGCCAAGAAAAACGGGCCCGTGTACACTTTGTTAATTAGAGTCGGGGCCCGTTTTTGGGTCACCCTGTATATATACCACACTATTCCCCTTAAACCAGGACATTATGTCAGAGTAAATGGCCCCATTACCGTAAAATATACATAACACAAACTCCCTAAATAGATGAAAAAATATTCACGCAAAAGTATCATGGCAGCAGAACAGATGCTATGCCACAATGCTGCAAAAATGAGGCGCGTATTTGCCTGAGCGGTGAGCTTATAAGCATAGAAAAATAATAACAGCATAAATTAACGCTATGAGATACGTTTAAATGGATGATATTGCAACATATCTATGCTACACTACTCTCTCACAATAGGATATCACCTTGTGTGTAAGGTGTTAATACACTGCGGTATAGGATTACATATTTCCTTCTGTTGAATTGTGCATGGAACATAAGAAAACTGGTTTGAATATGTTTAGAGAAACATTATGCTGTCATTTATTGTGAATTTTTGCTGTTTATAAAAAGGTCTATGCAAATGTGGTTTCTACACGGGAAATGGACCCAATATTTTTTTTTTATTATACCATATTTCTTCAACTGAAACATAATTATCAAAGTATAATTATTTTGCTAGTAAGGTAAATTGCAATGCTTCTTTTGATGATGAAAGCATTAATCGAATTGCGAAAGCAACTTGTTGTTTTGGGAAACTGCACCATCGTTTATGGAATGATAAGGGGATTAGCTTAAGAACTAAAATACTTTAGTATAAAGCAGTTTTGCTAAATCACTGTTTTATTGATCGGAATTATGGCCAATCTATCGAATCTCATCCAGAAGCATGATGTCTTCCACAAAAAACTGCCTTAGAACTATTTCGGATTCATCCTAATCAATCGGATGACAAATGCGGAACTATACCCGCGCTGCGGTATGGGTAGAATTGAAAGCGTGTTGATGCAATTACAGCTACGTTGGGCAGGTCTTGCGTATGGAAGACGATCGGATACCAAAGCAAATGATGTACGGCGAACTCAAAGGTGGGCATAGGAATGTGTGCAAACGTCTGCATCGCTTTAAG
>NC_136490.1:6371376-6491376 GCF_053919585.1 Euprymna scolopes
TATTTGACGCATATTGATGGCAACTCTTAAATTAAATTTATTATTTATAACCAGATGTTTAGATCAACAACACAAATCTCCTTGTTTAAAAAAATCATCGCCAGCTATAAAAATGTTAGAAGAGTCCGATATGGTGTATAAATTCAAATGCAGTCTAGAGCGAGTTCGGTACGAAAATCAATATAAAAATAATTCATACATTAGGGATACGACAACGTTTTCCCGGTGAATCAGCACACACTAAAACAATACTAGTGCTATATATCAACATTTAATAAAAACACACAACTTTCCCCCCTCAATCTCAGAAAAATCCTACAACGTGAAAATAATCTTACAAAATTAAAAATTCCTGAAGCGTCATACATTAGAACTCATCACCATACTATACATAATATTGCATTCGAGAGAAGCAGAAACATATTACTATGTCTTGCGTAGCGCATAATGGACGGACATTGTTTATATTGCTCACTAATAAATACTCTCATTTTTAATCAAACTATATTTTAATCGAGTTCCATCGACTTCATATACTTTAACATACCATAACCTAACGGGGTTTAATACATATATTATTTGCCCTTTTTTAAATTTCCATTTTCGCTCCTTCGCACTTTTACTTCCTCAACGCCTAAAGATGATTCCTGGACGAATCGAAAGCGTACGTGAGGGTTACAATAATTGCACATTCAGTAATATTTCTGATTTTGATATAAAAACTATTGTAGGGGCAATCGAAAAAAAAACGATAAAGCAAAGTGTCTCTATTGCATTTACGAGGGCGCGCAATTAGTAATGCCCCTGGCCCACTTCCCATAGATGTAGAGCAACGAAACTTGGCGCAGTTATTAATCTTTCTCTACATAGGTACTACAAAGAGTTATGCATTTCTACCATCGTTTGCGGCAGCTCTGCAGACTGATTGTGTATAACACCCCTACCACGACGTGATTTCAGAAATCAAGGCTGCATCATCTGGGAAACGCTTTCCTTTCAAAAACAACTTCATGCTGGGAAAATGTGAAAGTTAGAGGGTGCAAGGTCAGGAGAGTTGGGAGGATTGGGAAGGATGTCATAACCACACGCCCGTGCTTCTGATCTGGTGAAATGCGAGTTGTGGACCGTAGCGTTGTCCTGCAGGAGGAGGGTACCTTTGCTTATCTTGACTCGCCTCTTTATTTTGACAGCTTCCCTTAATTTCTTCAAAAGTGAAGCATAATAGGCTCTTGTTATAATGGTACCCTTTGCCAAGAAATTTGTAATCACTACACCGTTCTGGTCCCAGAAGACTGACCATGACATTGCCAGCGGAGTGCTGCACGCTTGCCTTCTTTGGAGGTGGTGAGTCAAAGGGCTTCCACTGCATTGACTGGGCTTTGTTCTCTGGATCATAGTGATGGACCCAGATATAATCCTGTGTAATCAGTCTTTTGAAAAACTTTGACTCATCTTCTTGCTCCATCTCCCAATACATCCTCGAGCACTCGACGTGTTCTCGCTTCTGGAATGGTGTGAGCAACCTGGGAATCCATCTGTCAGACACCTTATGCATATGCAAATCGTCATGAATGATAATTTCCACAGACTCTGTACACATTTTGACATGTTGTGCTATTTGGCGAATAGTAATGCGCCGATCTTCCTAAATGTCAGCCTCAACTTGACGGACAGATGCCTCCTCAATTACAAAAAGGGAGCGATTACGTCTGGGAGCTGTTTCCACAGATTCAGAGCATGTATGAATTCACAATGCTAGTGTTTTACAAGGCCATATGATAGGGCATTATCACCATAAGTGTCTTCATTTCATCAAAAGTGTCCTGCGGTGTGCGTCCTTTCCAATACAAAAACCGTATCAGTGCTCGACATTCAACAGGTTCTATTTCACACCTGACTCAGTTCAAACAACTGTAAAACATGCACCACAATTAGTTGTAATTTGCCACATAACCCGTAGAGATATAAATAATTGCAGATGCAAAATTCCAGCAAGATTAGACAACTGGAATGGGTCAAAGACATTATTATTGCACGTCCCTCGTAATCATGTTAGCTTAAATATATATATATATATATATATATATATATATATATATATATATATATATGACGATGAATTTTAAAAATTGGAGAGCACCTTTTATCTTTTAAAACAATTACGCTATGCACGTATTATAGTTGTCCCATATGTCCCAAACTGCGTATCAAGCTCAAAACCCTACCACGTTAGCGCATTTTTGCACCCTGTGTCTGTTTTTCAAGTACTTTAATAAAATGTGCACTGATAAAACAGCTCCTATATATCTTTGAGCTACGTAACCTTAACGAACAAAAAAAATAGACAAACCTCATCCTTTCTTAATTATAAGGCACTTGATTCGGAAAATCATTTACTCAATCAATGTATTTTTTTAGAGTGCTAGACTTTTAATGCATGCTTTGGTTTTTACTTTTTGGCTGCAGAAGTTTAAATGAAATATGAACAAACAATTCCCTGCGAAAGTTTTCTGTTAGATTTGATGCTAAATAGTATTTAAAATTTAAAATATCAATTTGCCTTGCTGCAGGTTAAATAAATTTGAATTGTTTTCTTCCGTGAAAAATGGAAGAATATATTTTACGTGCAAGTGATTTCATTGCTCATGGAGGGCACCCGACCTTTGCTACATTACGTTTAATATATTTAAATTCATTTCGTATTTAATATTTAGAGATCAATTTTCTTTTGATCGTATATTTGTGTGGGCATATATATATATATATATATATATATATGTGTGTGTGTGTGTATATGTGTATATATATTTGTGTGTGTATGTGTATATATACGTGTTATATATATACATATATATATATACATATATATATATATATATATATATATATATATACACTGATTGCAAAAGTTTTTTTTTTAAATGGCAAGTGTGTAAGCATCTAAACTAGAAATCTCAGCATGTACAGACTAGGTGCGCTACCGGTTGAGCAAAAGCGGCTGATAGAAAAAGACGTTGTAAAAGTAAATGATCTTATTTTTTATAAAAGCTGTGCTTGCAGAACTGTAGTAGATATATATCGGGACGTTGAAAAGGGCATTTATGTTACAATTTTCCGCCCTCTGTACGCGTTATTCATCTATTCAAATAAATAATTTACTCGATTTAATCCATCTTTTGTGTATGATTACTATTTCATGTAAATTACAGTGTTATGTGACAAGTAGTTTTAGAGTTTTATATGTACATACGGACGGACGCACATAAATATATTTACTGTGTTATTTATATAGATTATACGACGAACGTGACGGTACAGACTTTTCTCTCTGCTTGTTACGATGTAACTTATTTCCTGATCATTACTAACAGAAATATATTCCTGATATGTAAAGAAATAGCAACACAATAATATTGTTAAATCGAATATTTTATTGTTATATATAATAGAATAATCAAGAACATGCTAGGGCAGAATGACAAACTAAGTGCTATTCAGACGGACAGGTTCAAAGGCAGTTCCCTCGAAACTTTTATTTATATGTCCGCGATGGGCATGTAAACAGAATGTCATATGAACGCCTACCTCACGATTTATTATATGCTGTTTTAAAAGAGCGTACTCGGCCCGTTGGCCAATGGTCGTCCGTGTCTCAGGGATGCGCTAAAGCGAGATCTTAGGGATTTAGGTGTGGAATATTAGCCATGGACAGCACTATCGCGGGATCAGGCTGCTTGGCGAGCCAAAATTTATGACGTGAAAGAGAGAAATGAGACGGAAATTTAATAAAACTGAAAATATTTCGATGCAAGGCGCCATAGTTTTGACCTACATAGCATTGTCGGCCACGTTAGACGCTTGCAAAAGAAAGAGAAAGAGGGAAGATATAATTAGTTTTTGATAACTCTTTTGTTGTTGCTTCAATATTGTATCAGATCGATAATTATTCCAACATGAAAAAGAAAGTTGCTCTGCAATACAATAATAAAATGACGTTCGACACACATTATTTTAGTATTCTTCCCAAAGAATACTATACTCGTCTTATTTGTTGTGAAGATATCACTGGGCGGAATACAATGTTTCTTTTGTTTTTTTACACGGCGTCATGAACAAAAATCTTAGCTAGTTTAATTCTCTGTGGTTGAAGGAGTATTTGACCATATTTCTAAACTCACGTTGTTGTTAGGAACTTTCCCAGATATATACCTTAGAGACATAAAATTACAAGAATTTTAATGAGAACATTAGGAAACAAATGCGACCAACGATTTATACATATCCTTGCGTACTATTGTAGCAATCATTTTAACTCGCAGCGTGCTTTCAATTTTATAGAGGAATTCTCTATAAAAACTAAATATGATTGTAGTGACTGACCACATTTTATGTTATATTCAATTTTCGTTTCACAGTACTATATTTGAAATGGGGTAATTTATATAAGCAGATTATGCCCATTATAGATTTTACTTGCAAACTATTTACACGCATATTGAAACAGGCAAAATTAAGATGTTTATGAACATATTAAAAGAAGTCATTTTACTTGATTGCTTCTCTTTATAAATCCTTATGCTTCCTATGTTTATTACTACTGTACAGATTAAATTTGTTATGTAAACAACCGATTTAGACCGTTTAAAACGGGTAAACGTTATTCTATTAGAATAATTGGTTTTATGTCAATGTTATGGTTCAATATCAGGGAAATCTGTACTCATAGTTGCATTAAATAATACTCCGGTGAATCCCTTTTTTATATTATTTTGAATCTAATAGAACACCTTATTCATAAGTATTTGCGTCTTACTATAAAATATCAATAGAGAATATCATGTTAATCAGTCCATTTGTTTTCTGAGAATAAATACTACAGTAAATGTGGTATTCTGGTGACTAATCCCGCTTAATCGATAATTATTAATGATATTGTGCATGTAACACATACTATAATAATTAGTTCGATGCACATTATCAAAACAAAAGACCACACTTAATATTAGCATGCATAATTCCACATTAAAATCGTCTTAATCTGACGCATATGTATTTATTCCTAGATAAATAATCACGTTGGAGAATGAAATAGACTACTCAGAATTATCCCCCATAATTTTATAGTTAAGGAACTATGATAAAAAAACTCAAAGAAATAATATACTTAAAAGTAAATGCGTATTATCACAATGATTATTAATCGTAAGATAGTTTACCCGTCCGTTAACTCATATACTTATAATTACATCTATTTTATACTTGTTAGAATTTAATATGTTTTTTTTTTACTTACATTAAATTTTACCCACTGATCTTTTCTTTCAGAAAAAAAGTTTTATTGAGAGTTATGTAAATTATGTTTTTAAATATCTCCGCCGATGTAAGTGGCAAACAATATACTGCAGCTCAATATAGTGTTAAAATGAATAGGTTAAAAGAAAATTCCTGGATTTTCAACCCGATTTCAAGTCGAAAATTCGTTGGTAAAATATATCTATTGATAATGTGAAAAAATAATCTAATACCTTTTAAAAAAGTTTTAACCCTGCTCAGCTCATTAACTTTGTTAATGTCCTAATGGTTGGCCATTATAAGAACCCGTGGCATGATATTGATTTCTGTTTTATTTGTCGAACTTAATAGATTCGCGTTTTTGCATTCATCAGACTAAAATTAAACTTAACACGAATATGTAGTAAACTATGCAACATTCCATTTTGAATGACTATACCAAGCTACATATATATATATATATATATATATATATATATATATATATATATATATATATATATAGTAATTTATAAAATATATATGGCGATTAAGCTACACTGAATATTCCGCGTTTCATGAAACGCGGAATATTCAGTGCAGCTTAATCGCCATATGCATAACTAGCTCTACCTACGTATTGATCAGTTTTGAAGTAAATACTTAAAGTTTACGCATAAATCTATACTTTCGTATATTAATTTTATGTGAGTAAATTAAGTAGGCTTATATATATATATATATGTATATATATATATATATATATATATATATATATATATAGTGGTGAGAACAAAAACCATTCAAATTCCTTATTCGCAATGCTATTTTAATGACAGACTATAGTCTCTGAATGCTTGGTATTATTAATTTGTAATTTATTTTTTACATTTTTTCTATGCATTATATGTTGCCGATAATGACAGTCATTACAAGAATGAGTTGTATTAATTACTTAAATATTAATGGGATGTATTATTAATTTTTAACATAGGTAATTTGAATTTAATTAACATGGCAGAGTTAAAAAAATTACTACATCAAAAAGCAATAACAGTTAGTGGCGCGTTTCTACTGGTTATCTTACTTTATCTAACTCGTTTCCCTTAGCTTATAGCGTTTTTAAATTATTTTGAAACCATATAGTCACATATCTGTATTTGAGTTTTAAGTTGTTGTTGTTTTTTTTTGGGTTTTTTTACATTTACAAAGACTGGTTGTTTTAGACAGGTTTACACCTATTTTTACATGGTATTTTAGAAACGAAATTGTTTACATACAGAATCGCTTTCGTGAATTTATGTATTCCGTTAAATTTCTTCATTCGATAGTTTAAAGATACATACTTCTGCATCAAAATTATATATATATATATATATATATATATTTATATATATATCGGCGTAGCATTGAATGATGTGCTTTAAATCTTGAATTGGTTTACACGTGACCGTTTGCCAAAGTATGGAAACTTCGCCAGAAGCAAGTTACTACGTAAAATGTCACAAACATCAGAGCAGGAGACAATGTATAGATCTATGGTACATTACAAGAAACGTATAATACACCATTCCGCTAAAATCAGAATATAACGCCTAAGTGAATGAACCCATTAGAACAAAAAATAATACAGTATTTCCCTAGGTGATGTAATAAAATTAACCCCTAAGATATCCTTACAATAGAATAGATACTAAACCACTACACTGTAAAAAGTGAGACCTTTATGTTTCGGCAATTACTTTATAGCAGAAGAAAATTACTAAACAACATACAGAAATATGGGATGCGTATAGGAAGATGCTATTACAGCATGAATTTCGCGTATATTCTCCGACGACAGTTGTGCGACGTGACGTCAATAACTATTAAACTGATGAATAAGATTTAATTTGGCAAAGTCTTAAAAAGAAGGGGGAATATTTCCGGAATACCTACATACATATAGAAAAGAAAACGCTTATCGGCTTCAAATATCTGAAGGAAAATCTATTTCTAGAATAATTCACCACCGCACTGACCTTGATGAACCTTCTTTTATTGCAGTAAAATCTTCTGCACAAAACTTAATGAATACTTCCTGCCTAGCAGCGTACAATCGTACATGAATTTAATTACCCTTATTAATACGAAAGATTCATTAGGATGAACTAATAACGATTGAAATTGTGATTAATACCTGCCCGGCCAATCAGACATCCGCTTTCACGAATGAGTATATATGCGGTTAGGGTATTTGGAAGATGAGTAAGACCTTTTACTGAAGAAGAGCAAACCGACTGACTAAAAATAAAGACGCACCTTTGGCTTCAAGTTAATACAAGGTGAAAAGGATGACTCTATTTGAGTTCATTAAAATGGTAATGTTTTTTATTTAAAAACGGTGATGAATTATTCATATCATTCAAATATATTAATTTAATGAAAGTGTACGTGCAAGAGACACATTTATTTGATTCGACATTTTCGAATTTCAAATAAATCTCAACAGGTTTCCGATGTCTTTTCTGTGCTATGAAATATTTATATTTCTTTAGAATTATTTTCAAAGAGTCTATTATACACATTCTAGTTGCCCAAAAATGGCGTAGCCCAGGAGTTTTTTTTTCATTCATTTTTATTTTAAGTGTATTACGATAGTGTTTGTTTCTTCTATTTGAGCAAACAGTGTAAGTTTGTATAGTACTTTTCTGCTGTTCTATTAAATCCTTACCGGAATTTAAGTAATTATTATATAAAGAAAAATCGTCGTATAATATTTAAAGCGATGGTAAAAATGTAACTATAAAGTACATGAAAGTATCAGTACATTTATTTGTACATAACCGAGCGTATAAAACTTCCAGATAGCTAGTCGTTGAAACTCAATAGAAGCCATCCATGATATATGTTCAAATTAAGGAAATAGTGTGAAATTAAATCTTTGCTTTTGTTTGTGTATTCCCAACGAAAACACTAAATTTTATTCTGTTAACTAACATATACAGGACTACATGCGCGCCCTTTCTCTAACAAAAGATAGTATAATTAATTTGGTACTAACACATCGTGCCTTAATGATTTTAATAAACAAAACTGTACGAAGATCTATTAGCGATCTTAGTTACGGACAGTAATTCAGAAATCTGCTGAAATCCGCCAAACAACAGGTCATCAAGTGTACATTTTCATTTTGGTTTTAATGCACGTGCTGTGTTTACTACAAATGTATTTATAGATTCGTTTGAAAAGATGTTCTATCATTTTCTTTATTCCAACCGCGATTGGTGATGTCAGCAATTCAAGACTTGTCGACTACAACGACTACTCTTCTCCCTTCACCTCTTACGGGCTCACACTCTCCTACTGACTATCACTGTGTGTGATCTGCTCCCATTACATGGTCTTCATAACATTCATCAACTTTCTAACTTCGAACCCTCGATTCCTATACTGAGAAATTTCCTTTGTTTATGATGTCAGAAGTGTGGTTCCCCACGTGACTACTTTCACGCGGAATTACATATGTCTGGCAACACACGTTTTTGGCAAATAAAGAATTCTCAATTATAATTGTTCAACAACTAACCTATTTTTAAACACTACGTTTAACTCGCATTGTCCATTCTTATAACTGACATATTTTTATCCATATTTCTTAAAGAATGGACAATAAACTCTTTTTTCTGACACCAATAATATTTAGTTGTTTCTAATAGAATTAACAACGGAATGTAGTTCTAAAATTACAATTAGTTATCCATTATCTTTAACACCTGCCCTACAGGGTTCGAGTCTAGCCTTTTCCAAATATCATTTTCACTTATTAAGCCTGCCTTCTTACTTAGATGAGAAGGCGGCAGCCCTTTCATGTAACATTTCTAGAGTCGGCAAGATCGAAATAGAAAAGTACATATAATTAAAAAAAAAAAGATTCATGAACGACATTTTAAATCCCGACTTGTTAACTTCGGTTTCAAAAACTGGACCCTTCCCATTCCGACTTTATTTTTTTACGCCATTTCTTGCGCAAAACCTCATTGATAGGCGCATTAATGCATAACAAACTAGATTCCCCCTCATCCTAAAGTTCACCTCATAAGCTCTTACTAAGATCGCCAATCACATCAACTACCGACACTGCTAGACACTAGTATCCTCTAAAACAACGCTAAACATTACCAGCTTTTAAAACAACGCTAGACACAACTTGCCTCTTGAACACGACTAGCGACTACTTGTTTCTAAAACACTGCTAGACACTATGCCTCTCACAAAAAAAAACTGCTAGACATTATTGGCCTCTCGAAAGCTACTAAAGTGTACTGGCCTCTAAAAAAAACTGATAGACTTTACTAACCGGTCAAAATAGTAGTTGACTCGTAAATTTCCATTAGACGAGGATTAGAAAATTGTCTAACTAGTATATTATTTTAATCCACCTTTTTTTCAATTTTCAAAGTTTGGCACGACTGTTTTAATTCTTCTCTTTTCAGGTCGCATCGACTTTATATTTCGGATCGAAATAGTTTATAATTAAAAAAAATATTTACAGTGTCTGAACAACATTGTAAATACAAACCTGTTCTATTCGATTGCCAGAAATCGAACTCTACCATTTCACCTTCAGCTGGTGTCTCACATCATTTTGTGGCACAAGCCTCAGTGATATGAACGGTAATGCAATAAGTACAAAAATCAGTGTTATAATTTGGATAGATATATCCTATCGAATCATTGTTCGTAATAATTACATTACCTATTGCAGTTGAAAATATATATCTATAAAAACATATTAAATATGATCGCAGCCTTTAATTAAAGTTATTGTGCAATCATTAATCATTAAATTTTTATGTTTGTTACGCATTATTTGTTTAGATATTCATCAGTTAATTCTACAAAACTTTAGACTACATGGCCTATCACTATTTAACTCTCTGGAATACGAAAAAAGAACGAGATTGTCACTCCTCCGCGTGCAACTGCAGAAGTCTGCTGAACAACACTCGGCCATCGACATCTTTTAAAGACCTGATTTAATGGTTCTTCAAAACTGACAGTTATAACAAGCTGGAATGGTGTTTTGTTCTTTTCACACAGCATAAGAATGAGGAAATTCCAATTTTTCTATTCCATAATAAACTTTTACAGAAAGAAACTAATTAAGTTGTCTTTTATTTTATTACGTTTTAATCAGTTTATTGCAAGTAAATCGATAAGTTGCGAACGAACGGCTATATTTCTGACTGCTATTTTCATCTTATCGTGTACATATTCGTTGTTGTAACTGTTGGTTGTCTAAAATGATTGATCTTAAAATCTATCTCATTTAGCTATTCTGAACAGTTATTCGAAACCTGGTTAAGACGGAAAACCTGTTGTTATTTCATTATGCAATATTTTGAACTTTTATTCTCATATTCCTAAAGTTTAAGTCGCTCGTATATTCGATATTTTGTTATAATTTATTAGTTTTTTATAACATTATTTTAGATTTTTCAATATTTACTATTTACTCAACCATGCTGTAGACTTTTTATTTTATTAAATATGTTTACCTAGTCGTGTTATATCAAATATCTCAAGTTTTAGTGTTTGTAAATATATTACAGCTTGTTTTTTTTATTCTCCACGAAAAAGACACATATTTATTTTTGTGCAATAATTTCTTAAGCAAAAATTGATAGTCTTGTGCAGCATTTAAATCAAACGTAACTAACCGTTCGCTAGTCTTTGCTCGGAACATCATGCGCTCGGTTAAACTGTAATTTAACGTAAGATGCCGATCAACCAATATGGATTTAGACGAGCCCGTTCCACAGCAGACATCCTCACTGTAATCTCTGAACGTATATACCACTCACTGGACAAATCGGGGGAGGGCAGAAGGCATTTGACAGGGTATGGCTTGAATAACTCCTCAGGAAAATTAGATCATACGGTATCACTAGTGGACTACTTAACATAATTAAATACTTCTTAGATAAGAGAAAAATCCAGGTTGCTCTCGGCAGTTGTACATCTAAACAATATGATATAAATGCGCGAGTGCCCCAGAGGTCTATCCTTGGACCTCTATTGTTCCTGATATTCATAAATGACCTCCCCGACAAGATTGCCTCTGAGATGGGTATATATGCTGATGACACTACACTCTATATCAGGCACGACAGGAAGATGAATGAACACATTTCGAAAGAAATGGCAGAACCACTAGAGGAAGACGTCCAATATGTAGTGGAATGGGGACAACAATTATTGGTCACATTCAATGCCGCCAAGACTAAACTAGTTCCATTCAATAATTACAGGAAACCCTCTCTACCACCTATAGCAATGGCCAACGACTCTTTATCTGAGACTACCTCTTTTAAACTCCTTGGCCGAACGTTCACAGGAAACATGAGTTGGAACAATTACATTGAAGTCATTGCCAGGGCCGCTGCAAGAAAGGTAGACTCTCTCTAGCGTGCTTGACAACTACTTACACCTGAAAGTATCCTGTACTTCTATAAGGCCACCATTCGCCCATGTATGGAGTACTGGTGTCACATTTGGGCTGGTGCATCTGCTACTAGTCTCTTGCTCCTTGACGAAGGTTCAAAAGAGAGTCGCAAACCTGATAGGCCCTGAATTGGCAGGCAAGCTTCAGCCTCTGTCCAATCGATGAGATGTGGCATCCCTCTGCCTTTTCTACCAGTATTTTGCGGTGAATGCTCTGACGAACTGCACTCATTTGTGCCCCCATGACGTGAGCATCTTCAATAAACCCGGCAGGCTATTAAATCCTACCCCCACATTGTAGAGATCCCTAGATGTAAACGATATTTCTACTCCAGTAGTTTCTTCCCCAGAACCGCTAGACTTTGGAATTCCATTCCAGGTCCTTGCTTCCCCAACAGTACTGACGTGCAGAAGTTCAAGTGTAACGTGAACTGACACCTTGCTGCCCAAATCCCTACATAGTATCACAGTAGTGTTTGCCCCTGGTAGTAGCCCTCTACACCAAAGTGGCAATGTGCCTTGTTTGGGGTAAAAATGTAATTAAAAAAAAAAAAACACAAGAGCAGACGATATTTGAGAGAAAATTGGAAAAAATATCAATAGATTAAGTGGTGTACAAGGACGAATTCCTAATTTAATATCCCGTCTGTTTTTACCTGAGTAAGTTAACTACTGTCACGGAGACGTAATGCACAGGAAGACTATTCATTTAGGGAAATAAAATAACAAAATGATTAGATTAGTTAGACAAACCAAGAAATAACGCAAAAAATAATACGCGAAAATCACAGAAATAGCGCTATTCTAAAAACCTTATAAAAGGTATGAAAACAAAACATTCGTTATCCGATAAATCCTGTTGAATATTTTGGAAAACAATGGTTAAAATCGTTTAAATTAAATTAGTTACATAAGTTACATTTGTTAGTTTGTTACATTAGTTACAAACAATGCAAGTTGTTTATTCTTTTTCGCTTAAAAACGTGTTACAATAATAAAACATATTTTTATGGGAGGTCATTGTTTGTTTTCACTGGTTTTATATATATGGATTCTGAGGATTCTATATTAAATATTCTCTTCAGTATTTCCTTGAGTAGAGTTGTTGGTAATTGATAATCGGCGAGGTTCAGCGACACCATATTTCGAGCAAAGCCAAACGACCAGTAATTTACACCTGGTTCAAATTCGGCACAAGTACCAACTACATAATTACACCTCATTTTATATTAATTAATCTTGTTCCATGAATTTTACTACACCTAACATTGATCAATAAATAATATTTTCATCGTGAAACTATTATCTATTAGATTTACCTTAGATGCTATAGCTCGGTTGTGTCAGCTGAGCCTTAGACTTCCACAGTTTAATCTTCAACTTCCACTGGTACCATGTAACCCAGAGCTAGCTGCTTCATGGTCGGGTCGTCAGCGACTAAACCGGCTCCCTCTCCCGAGTTAACCTGGCTGAGGAGGATGTGGAGACACTCAGCAGGACCAAAAACAAGACCTATCAAGAGTCGGATAAGCTTCTCATTAGCCAACGGCCATCTCTTGCAGCCAGAGTCGGTACCAACGTATCGACGTTGTCTTTCCTTGGGTTCTACCGGCTCTGGACAAGTTCCACTCGTGCCGCTGGCCAACGCACGAGTTTCTTCGCCCAGGCTACCTCAATGGTGGGAAATTGTTACCAGTTAAAAGTCTGGTCAAATTAACGACTCGAGAAGGTGCTTTGGATCCCGCACCACGGTAAGAGGGGCTATTTAGCCCCAATAGGTGACTACCGCCCGCCTGAAACCAGGCAACCCTTGGTCAGTAAGGTGCTACCCCGTCACGTCCACCGCTTCGATGGGGTGGTCAGGCAATCACAAAAATAAATCATTCACCTGCTACAAATCACAATTCAAAGACTACCCTCCGACTCAGTTGGATTGTTCGTACACTGTGCCCGGGTGTCACGCATGACCCCGATCTAAACTTTCGTACACAAGGTCTGCCTCGTAAGATCGCATTACTTGACCTTGAACTTGCCAAGCTGTCTGTCGACATTGTCACTCCACAGGAGACCAGATTGGCTGGAACTGACTCCATCTCGGAACAAAACTACACTTCCTTCTGGACTTGCACAGCAGAAGAGAAACATCGCATCCATGGAGTAGGTTTCGCAGTGACAAATAAATTACTCAGAGAAAATGTAATCGACACTCAAGTCTGCATTTCGGAGAGATTTATGACACTGAAGATCAACTGTGCCGATACACCAGTACACCTCATCAGCTTCTATGCGCCAACACTGCCTAGTGAAGATCATGTGAGGGATGAATTCTATGATTGTCTTAACGAAATACTGAACAGGATCCAAGCCAGCGATCGCCTCCTAGTACTCGGAGACTCCAACGCCAGAGTCGGTACAAAAAATAATGTCTGCCCTGACATCATTGGCCACTTCGGTACTGGTAAAATATATGAAAATGGTAAAAAAAAATCTGGAGCTCTGTAGTCAACAGGGCCACTGTATTGAAAACACCTGGTTCAAACAGAAAATATGTCATCGTGTCTCTCGGAGACACCCTCGTTCCACACATTGGCATATATATATATATATATATATATATATATATATATATATATATATATATATATATATACATATATATATATATATATGTCATCGTGTCTCTCGGAGACACCCTCGTTCCACACATTGGCATATATATATATATATATATATATATATACATATATATATATATATATGTCATCGTGTCTCTCGGAGACACCCTCGTTCCACACATTGGCATATATATATATATATATATATATATATATATATATATATATATATATATATATATATGTATATATATACATATAATTATATATCTTTATAGAATAGCCAAATTTAAAAATCATGAGAAAGAAGCGAACCATACTCGGATGTTATAAAATAGAGAAGTCGATTACAAAATAATCACGAAATTTAATAAACCCTACGAAGAAAGTGGACAATATTCGGATGTTATAAAATAAATAAGTCGATTAAAAAATGACGAAAAGTAATAAAACCCGAAGCACTGTTCGTCAGACAGACTTCTCAAAGATATACATCTGAAAGAACGAGCAGATTTTTGTTTTATAATCGTTGTAATAATAAGCGAAAAGGGATAGAAACGAAACAAAGAAAAATTAAGTGGAAGGTGTCCCGCCAAATAGTCCCAACTGTAACCGGTGGTTTCGTTACTTACACAAAGTAGAGCGGCTAAAACCGATGGCAAGCGCCGCGGGGAGTGACAGATGGAACTTAGTCCGCCCTCTGTGTAAAACAGAAAAACGATCCGGAGAGAATGTAGAACCACAGTCCTTTTCAGCTACTAAGTGCTGTCCAATAGCCGATTCTATTAATTGGGAACTCCTGGATATAGGCTGATGATCCCAAATGAAACGAGGTGAATGCTGGGTGATTCTAACCTGAAGGCGCTGAGTCGTCTTGACTATATAGACGCCACCACACCGACATTGCATTTTTTAAACAATATTGCTGACCGCGAGATAAGCACGACGTCCTTACGAAAAGAGGGAAATCCGCACGTTGAATAAAAAAGCAATTCGGAAAGATAAAGCACTTGAATTAGAAGTAACAAGAGAGAAAATCTTCTCTCGAACACGCTGGCTTCAGATCCAATTCAATATAACTTGGAGTATACTAGAAATCTAGATGGACCATATTTGCGTTGTTTAGAAACGGATCCTATTTTTTTGGTTTACAACTTTGTTAACCACCGGAGGCGGATATCCATTCATAATGAAAATCATTTTAATATTATCGATTTCCGAATTGATAGTAAAAGTAGAGCTAATGGCAAATGCCTGATGAGTAAGTTTCTAATAATTTGAGCTTCCTAGTTGTTGGTGCAAAAGAATCCCAACTCAGATAAAGCCTAGTAAAAGTAAGTTTTCTATAATTGGACGTCACAAAGGAGGACTTACGTTTAGAAACTAAAACGTCTAAGAACGAAAGGGAGTTGTCTTTTTCTACCTCCCTCATAAATGAGATGGAAGGGTGCAAATTATTGAATAATTTAAAGCATGACACAACTTCGTCATGCGTAGCGAAACAAGAAATGTGGCGTCAACGTAACGCATGAAAAAAGACCGGTCTTGGCAACGTATTAAAAACAACTGCGCCAAAAAAAAAAAAAAACAGCAAAAATATTAATTAGAGTTGGAGCCTATCGATACACCGTCAATCTTGCGATACATAACATTGAAACCGAAGGAAACGAACTTAGTTGCTTGTTCCATAAGTTCAACAAATCCCGCTTCAAGAAGAGAGGGACGGGGGCCCGGGTCCCTATAGACAAAATCGGCACAAATATTAATGGCCACCTCAAGAGAAACATTTCTAAATAAATTATTCATGTCAACAGTGATACGGTATCATGAATTAGTAGTAAGAGGAAACTCCTTTATTGTCGAAGTAAAAGTAAAAGAGTCAGGAGTACGATATGTTGAATATAAAGAACAGAATTAAAAGGGAGCGTGGCAAATATAATAACGTTAAAATAACCAAACAAGAATTAATGTAATTTCTCATAATATTTCAGCATTATAGCAAATAAATATAACGCGAGAAAGACAAACGCATTCAGAATAAGGGAGTGTAATATAAATTTTATATATATATATATATATATATATATATATATATTATAACTTGCTATATATATATATATATATATATATATATATATATATGTACTGTTCATTTAGTTCTTAATGGACATGAAATATATACATTTTTATTCATCTATTTTACCTCAACTCGATAGAGACAATTAATAATTGCGTATTAACTTTATTTATTCTTTCAGGTGAGTAAATATGGCTACGTAAAATAATGCCCAGTATGTTCTATGATTCTATGAAATAACAGATATACGATGAATTAAATTATGGAAATGTAATAGGAACTGAAATTATGGATTTACCAATGTGTAGAAATTCAATGACATCCGCACATTTTTGCACATATTGATATCGATTTTCTTGATCCGTAATAATCGTCCTAACGGTAAAGTTAGAACTCTACGAAATCATAAATGTCTAAAAAGCCATAACGAGTCACACTTCCCATAAATCAACAATACTTTATATGTGTGTTTCATTCTTTTTATCTTAAACGCTCTGTCATTCGTCGAATGTCGAGCCTTACAACATCCAGAGAATTCTTCCGGTAAAAAGACCTTTCTTTCCTCGGACCTTTGCTTGAATGAGGAAATAAAATCCATGGCCCGACATAACTTGACTTTCATCAACACAAGATGATATCATTTCAAGCTTTCATAAATGTTTGATATCGACACTCTGCAGTTATGTTTTTTTTATTTCTTATATACAAAACTCACCAGGTATTTCCTTTTATTATATGCTTGCAATGTGTGTAATTATTATATCATATGCTAAGGGAAATCGCCGTAGAGTAGCGGATTTAATACGGTTAAACAAGTGTATGTTATTTAAGGTAGAGAACTTGATAAAATATAGTGAAAATGCAATTGAGTCTATACGGCAATGTTTTAAAATAATATATATATATATATACATATATATATGTATATATATGTATATATATGGATATATATATATATATATATGGATATATATATATATATATATATATATATATATATATATATATATATATATATATATATATATACCATAATTAAGGAATTTAAATTTTATGATTTTAAAAGGTAAATTTTCAAATATAGAATTATTTATTTTATGGAAAAAAGAATAGTGTTTAACAAATATATTTCCTCAACCATTGGGAGTGTCTTATATAAAAAAAAATCATCCGTAAGACCGATAATCACAGGATTTGCACACCAGTACATATATTGCATTTCATTATTTGGAAGTGTTTATATACATATATATATATATATATATATATATATATATATATATATATATATATATATATATATACTTAATTTACTCACATAAAATTAATATACGAACGTATAGATTTATGCGTAAACTTTAAGTATTTACCTCAAAATTGCTCAATACGTAGGTAGAGCTAGTTAGTAAGTTATAAAATGTGTATGGCGATTAAGCTACACTGAATGTTCCACGTTTAATCCATTCTAGGATTCTTCAGTCTTATGCGCGAATCATGTGGTTGTTTGTCGTTTTTATATGCGTATCTTCTTTTGAAATTTAATTAGCCAATCAGCTTTCTAGTATCCACCGCGCCATTCCTATCAGCCAATGAGAATTTATTTATCGGACAAAGGCTTATATGACCTCTGGTTTCCTGTTCCTTTGTGTGTGCTCTATTTAGCCTGGCTATTTAGCTTCTTGATCTGTTTTAAATCTAGGTTAGTGTTTTTTTGTTATTAATGTTAGTTTTATATATATATATATATATATATATATATATATATATATATGTACACTCATATATGCATATGTATGTATATATATATATATATATATATATATATATATATATATATATATATACTGGATACTACGACCACAAAAGTACATTCAAAAATAAAAAAAAACACCGTATGAAAACAATACTGGCGCATAAATACTGGGAACTCAAGGAAAACGGACATTCGCCGGTAGTCGAATCCAAAATAATAAGACCATCTACCGCGTGTTAGGACCTAGACGCCCCATGCAGATTATGTCTTCATGAAAAATTTGCTATACTGTATTTAAAGAAACCCAACACGTATTAAACTGTAGAAGAGAAATAGCAAATAACTGAGTTCACAAGATAAAATTTACTCTAGAATAGCGATACAAAATAGTTTTAAAACTAACAAACGCAATAGAAAATAAACAAGTAAATAAATTAAATAAACATGAATATACATAAATCGATCACACATATAGGTATATATATATGCATATATGTATATATGCGTGTACACACATACATATATATATATTTATATATAAACTAACATTTAAAAAAAAAAACACTAACCTAGATTTAAAACAGATCAAGAAACTAGATATCCAGGCTAAATAGAGCACACACAAAGGTAGAGGTCAACCACAGGTCAAATAGGCCTTCGTCCGATGAATGCATGTGCATTGGTTGATAGGAAGGACGCCGTTGATACGAGCAAGCTGATAGGCTTATTAAAATTTCAATAGAAGATGCGCATATAAAAACGACAAACAACCACAGAATTCGCGCATCAGCCTGAAAAATCCTAGAGTGAATGAAACGCGGAATATTCAGTGTAGCTTAATCCATCGCCATATACATTTTATAACTTACTGTATGCATGTATATATATATATATATATATATATATATATATATATGTTTATATATATATATTTATATATATATAAATATATATATATACATACATATATGCATATATCATATACATATATATATGCATATGGTAATATATGGGCGTATATATGTGTATGTATATATATATATATATATATATATATATATATATATATATATATATACATATATGCAGCTTATTGTGTTCACTTGATTAAGTACGTTGACATTCTCAGATTTTGACAACATGTATTTTGTAGCGCAGAATGATGTATGTATTATATCAACCCATCATCACAAAAAAAAAAAACACAATAATTAAATTTTAAAACAAATAAAAAGAATATTATATGATTATAATTTCTGAAAATTGTGGGAGAAATTACTATTACTTTTTCAACCATTACATTATTAAAAGATAGCGTAATGATTGTAAAAATAATTGCAAGTTAAACATAAAAATAAAACGCCACATGTGCATGGTAGTGATAGTTTGTATTGGAATAAATATCAAATCTCTGACGTTTTGCTTATTAACTGTCTCTACACACTAGAATTATTAATTTTTTAAATCATTAACTTTATCATGACGGGATGCATATTTATATACCGATTAATACAAGACAATGCATCAGTATAATATATACATTTGTTTAAATGAATTTCGTTAATTTCTCTTTGTCATCAAAGAATTATCTCATATGATAATCTATAAGCTTTATGTTTTCCTTATTTGTAATGCTGATGATTATTTCCAGTACAAATTGGCAGCTCTATTATATATTACAATCATAAATGAAATGAATAGTTTAAAATATATAATTAACTAACACATTATTTGAATCGAATAGGAGGTGTGTATTTTATTAATTTTCTAATTATTCACCAACTTTCTTTTATCAACTACTAAAAAAAAGGCAATTTTCGGCAGATATTTTATTTGTCTGATATGGCCGATTATGCCTGCAATACTTGAACTAATCTCGTTTTAATGTGTTATATTTTTTATTAAAATTGAATTATACGTGTCTGAATATGGATATTTTAGAAAACCCTCGAAATTCAATGACCAGTGAATGTTTCTGATGGTTTAATAAGAAGTGCTGAAAAAATTAGTTTGCAACGTGTATTTTCATTTTAATTCATATGTTGTTAGCTGTGAGCGCTCTTTCTTTAAACTTATATAACGACATCCGATCAACCATGAGTGAGACAACGCATAGAAACTAGAAGGCAATTCTCTCTATATGAATGAATTTTGGTAGATTTACTTAAAAATTTTGCTTAAAAAATCGCTTAAAGTCTGTTCGTAACTTTTAGACCTAATTGATGCCGTACAAAAATAAATGTCTAACATTGTTTGGAATTTATAAATAAACAACAACAAATTAAATAAAAATATCATAATTTTCTTGCATTTTCAGGTTTCAAATGTTCTCATTTAAATTTATAAAAAATGTGTTTTCTTAAAATGTGTGAGTCTCCATTTCTAAAATTTCGCACTTAAACCGAGCAATTACATACACGGATTTAAAGCAGTGCACATTCAAGATGACGTTTCTCTTCCAAAGGCTCCACTTTTTGATAATAACACTATGAAGAAAAAGAAAAGAAAACTATATGGGACAATCATCTCCTATATAATGCCATGTTTTGGGGGGAAATTCACACTTTTACAACAAAAAAGTAAATAAACTGATTTTATCATTTCATACATTTTCATGTTTGCAAATGTTTTCATTTAAATTAATAAAGAAAGTTTTCTTAAATGTGTGACTCTCCATTTGTTACATTCCATTATTAAACAGAACAATACCACAGGGATTTCAAACAGCCCTGAATAAAGACGTTTTACTTCTTTTCGGGAGGTTCGACCTTGTAAGAACAAAAAGAAGAATAGAAAACTTAATCGAAAAATACTCTTTTTATAAAGGCATGTTTTGGGAGAACATTCGTGCTTTTAAACACAAAAAGTGAAAGAAAAGTGAGTTTATGATTTTGTAACATTTTCAGGTTTTCAAATGCAATAATGAAAATGTATTATTATTTCTGTTTATGTAGCCAATTAATTAAGGATGACAATTTTATATCGTTTGAATTACACGTTTTAGGTTTGAAAAGTATTTGACTTCCAGTTGTTTCTGTATTCATTCTTTATTTACTTGTATATTTAATCAGTCAATTTAATTTAACAATTTTTTTCAATAATTTAATCATACGTTTTTTTGTTTTGAAAACTATTTGGTTTTCTTTAACGACGACTGTATATGATCACTGTTATTAGAAAAAAAATGTAAGACTTATAGCAGCAGTCTAAAATTTGATTCGTGGGTGTAGTTTCATCAAAATGTATATTTTGAGAGTTTTTTGAAGTTTTGACGGTGCACATGTTGTCAAAAGCGAGCAGAGAACGAGGGGGACATCTTACAGCAGTCCAGATCGGCAATAGCAGATGCTACGTCACCGATTGTATTCAGCCCTATTTAAAAGGTAACGTAAGGAGTAACAAAGAAGGGACCCCAAAAAATAGTATACAGAATAATTTATTGTGTCGACACAACTCATTGGTTTCCAAAGCTTAATAAATTATGATGCCGTTTCCGTATTTACTTCTGTATCCATGCATATTTTTTTAATGTTGTAGTGTTGGTCAGTATTTTTGTTGTACTATTTTACATGTATTCGTTCTTAGTTAGGCATTTACTTCATGAGACTAGGCCGAAAATGTCTTTACAACTTTTACCACTAGAAATTAAAAAAGGAATTCGAGTAAAAGTACAAAATCAAATATTTTAAATTCACTTAAATGTAAACACGTAATAAACTTTTAGCCTCTCTGCAAATGGTATGTTAATGCAATGCCGATACGTTTGATATGATAAGTCAGCAGATCAGACTTGAAAATATAACAACACGACTATGCTTCCGATGTGTTTATATAATGTCCATTCATGTATGAGCTTTATTCTTAAAAACTATGTTTAAATCGTAACCGACATAAGCTATATCAAAATAATATTTAAATTCGTTTCAACAGATCAACTGGCATTCTAATGAAATCGTTAGCGTTTAAGCACATTCAGTTCCAAACTGAAAACTGCATGAAAAACGAGCATTGAATTCACAGCAAATCGTAATTGGTATTTTTAGTTGGGTGCATAAACAATATCGTTTTCTCACATACGTATATAAAATTTATTTAGGATTTATTAATACATTCATCAACATATATATATATATATATATATATATATATATATATATATATATATATAGCAATGTCGTATATCATTTTCAAGCGTGTTTTTAGCTCTATCAAATTGTGTTTTTTGTTCTCAATTCATTTTTGGGGATACTGTTCGACAGCATAAAGTAATTACACACGCGCACGATTTTCAAAGATAACCGAAAAACTGCGAAGACAGCTCGTCATATCAATGGTGCGTTTGACTTGGAAACTTCTAATGAACGTGTGGCAACACGATGTTTCAAGAAATTTCGCAATGATGATGAAACGGTCGCGGCCTCCCGACTGCGGTTGATAACAAATATTTGAAAACATTAATTGAAGATCGATCCTCACAAAATGACTGAAAATTTCCTGGTGGCCTCGAGGTTGACCACTCAACAGTCGCTGGGCATTTGAAGCAAATAGGAAAGTAAAAAAAAAACTTGGATAATTTAGTTCCACATAAATTGAACGATAATCCCCAAAAATCGTCGTATTGAGGTGTCTTCGCAACAAAAAGAAAATATTTCTCGAACAGATATTTTCGTGTGATGAGGAGTGGATCCTCTACGACAGTTGGCGATGTTCGACACAATGTTTTAGATGCCAGATAAACTTGGTAACAATTTTGAAGCCGAAATTGAACCCACAAATTCTATTGTCACTGTTAGATAGTCTGCGACCAGTACATCAAATTCCCTTAAATCTGTGCAAAACAATAAAGAAGTTTTACTGAAAAATTGACAAAATGCACCCAAAGCTTAAACGTATGTGCCCAAGATTTGTATATAGGAAAGGACCAATGGTTTCTCACTGTCCACGCTTGCCTGCATGTTGCTCAACTGACACTGCAGAAGCTGCACGATTTTGGCTACGAGACCCCCGCCTCGTCCGCTATTTTGACCGGCCTCTCGCCCACCGATTTTCACTCTTTCAAGCATCTCAACAAGTTGCTGCGCGAAAAATGCTTCGAAAGCCGAGATGATATCGATTCGGCCTTCAATAACTTAAGCGCTTCTAAAGGTCCATACTTCTATACTAATTAAATAAATTAACGTGTTTCTCGTTAGCAGAAATGTGTCAATTCAAATGGTTGTTATTTCGATTAATAAAGTTTATTATGCAAAGTGTTATGATTGTTTGTATTGAACGTTAAAACACATTTTTGTCACCACCCTAATAATATATCGGACGAACGATAGAAAAAAAATCTTAAATAGAAATTTGTTAATATGAAATACAAATTAAATGACGAAATGTCATTTTCGACAGGATTAAGCAATCTGATAGACAGAGCATGTATATGTCGGAATTCAGCTAATAAACAGCATCTGCAAAATATAAATCAACGAATTTCTGCATTCATTTTGCGAATGTACGATTTGCTCATCATATCTTATGAATCAGACGGTTCTATTGTTGGCATTGATTTCCCCAATACTTTTCTAGTTAGAATTATTTCTGGAAATACCTCAGGTTGTAATGACCAGGTTGTAAACCTCCAGGTCGTCAGTCGTTAACTACTTGACCGGACCATATTATAATGAATCGAATGAGAATAAAAACTGTTGAGAAAGAGAATGACGTAGCATCATTCTCTGGATGAACACATCTTGGAGGTAATTTAGTTTTAGTAATTTTTTTTTACCCAATATAAAAACGAAATTAAAACAATCAAAATTGTTTAAATAGACATATGAAATGATAGTCTTATTTTGATTTAAGAAAATCGAATGAATCAACATCAATGATTAAAAACAGATGAATGGTTGAAATGAGTGGTTATGTATTACGTACACGAAATCATAACAATGTTACCGTAAGAGGTCGGATTAATACTGTCTATAAATATATCTATATTGAAAGATGTCTGTTACTTGAGTGACGAAACTAGTTAAAGTGTATGGTACATTCTAGATGATTACATACAAGTTATCTCCATGGCTGCTCAGGAGATATATAAAATTACTTGTTCCACCGAGTACGAAATTTACATCACGTAATCGGTTTTCTACCAATATTGCATGTAACTGTCGTTTCATTACGCTTACTTAAAGTCATTTCTTATGAGTAGCATTTCACACCGATTTTACTCTATCTGTACAAGAGAAAACCGTTTCCCTATAAGTTATCGCTATTTACAAAGCAAATATTAAGAAATATCAGACACGCCGTAATTAACCATCCCCTATTTTTTAATGGTTCCCAATAATATTCTTAGAATCTTTACAATGTAACTGAAATTTCTTATTCAATAATACCTGTGTTATAGCTGCTTATATGTAGACAGGCATCTCACCGTTAGCATTTTTATAATATATACCATTTGGATCTCCAAAACCTACAATTAACTATAAGACTACTTAATATTTATTACATTGTTATGCTTAAAAAACCCGTGACACAGCACGTTTCTTTCAAATGAGGGTTATATTTAAAATGTAATTGATTCATGCTTACAAGGACCGTAACGAAAAGATAAAAAAAAAAAATCGCCATTTTACACACTGATGCATACTGATGTACTCATGAATATTGCAGGAAATCGATTGAGAATAACAAACAATACATCAATAATTTTATATGCAGTAACGATCCACAAAGTTCAAAACTCCAACAACTTATCAGTCAAATAAACTCGGCTTTCTTATTTCTTATCAAAATATTGATTTTGTCTACCGCGAAATACATCACGCTTTTTATGCTTTCATCTGTTTAAGAAAAATGTACAAGAAAATATATAAAACTAAGATATGTTTTTTATTTTGTATATTGAATAAAACCAATTAAGCGTACTTGGATTGTCAGTCAATTGAAATCAGGTGTTGATAAAAAGAATTATGTGCTTGACAGAAATAAAACCTACAGTTGCAATCGCTTTTATTTCGTCTATATAACAACAAGGTGTCTATTATTACAACTATGTTGATTTTAAACTAAGATAACCAATACATATATATATATACACATATATATACATATATATATATATATATATATATATATATATATATATATATATATGTATATAGCTTCAAAAGACCCCAACATCTATTGAACTGTAGAAGAGAAATTTCCAGCAATTGTGTTCACAAGATAAAATTTACTCTATGATAGCGATACAAAATAGTATAAAAACTAACAAAAACAATAGAAAATAAACAAATAAATAAATTAAAAAACATCAATATACACAAACGATCACACATATATGTATGTATATATATATATGTATATATATATATGTGCATATATGTATGTATACATATCTATTTATATATAAACTAACATTAAAAAACACTAACCTAGTTTTAAACCAGATCAAGAAACTAAATAGAGCACGCACAACAGTAAGACCAGAGGTCAAAAAGGCCTTTGTCCGATAAATGCATTCTCATTGGCTGATAGGAAGGGTGCGGTGGATACTAGAAAGCTGATTGGCTAACTAAAATCTCAATAGAAGAGGAGCATATAAAAACGACAAACATCCACAAAATTCGCGCATAAGCCTAAAGAGTCCTAGAGTGGATGAAACGCGGAATATTCAGTGTAGCTTAATCGCCATATAAATTTTATAAATTACCATTGTATATATATATATATATATATATATATATATATATATACATAAGCATATATATATATATATATATATATATATACACTATTTGAATTATTTGCTTAACGTATAATTTAAATATATTTGTAGAACATGTGTCAATTTAGGTTAAAATTTGACTTTTTTATCTAGATATATTAGTTGTAGTTAAGAATGCATTATTAAAATGTTCTAAATAGAATGAAAATTTGATGGTTTTCAATTTACATTCGATTATTTAGAGTTGTATTTCAATTATAAAACATTATTTATAATCGTCCAGCCGTTTCTAATAAATGAAATTGATCTACAGTCCATAGGTCTGCAAACATAATATTGTTGACATAAAAAAACTATAGCAAAATTAAGCGACTATTATGAATGAATTTGGAAATAAATTTACTATTTCGAAGCAGAGTTTGAAATGAACCAATTGTAGCCTTTAATTGCTGAAATTGAATTTTTTTTATATATATCTGATATAAATGCACTGAAATTAACCTCAATTGAACACATGCTCAAATTGACATTATATTTATTAAAATTTTAATTTCACTCCAAAACCTCTCATGTAAATTTTTAATCTAAGGTCATTATGTTAATGACTAATTTATAATACCTAGCTATGTTTTAAAATTTATAAATCAGTTGTTATTAAGCCAGAATTCCTTGCAGATGAATGTTACATGCGTGAATCGTAAAGAATATTATGTGAGACTGATGATTAACACGAGTTCAAATACATTATGTTTGCGGTTTTGCTATAAGAATTATTTGTTTACATAAGATTTTAAACTGCACGGTCCATTAATCTAGTAATATGTTGCATAGTATAAATAAGTTGGTATAGAACGTGTATTCGTTAAAATTACGTATATACTTAATTAGTCGGCAGAAATTAAATATTATTATAGAAGTGGTATAGGGTACAATATTGCTTCCAATATAAAGAAATAGTAAGTTGAAATATGAGCACTGCATGGATAGAGCAGTGGAGGGTTTCCTTTTAGGGGAAAATAAGTCTATATAAAATATAGAATGTAATCAATGTGTATTGAAATCATATTTGTAATCTGACAAGTCAATGAGGAACCTGGGTGAATTAATTACACTATCATTATGGCATCATGCTTTGTATTCTCCCTCGTGAAGCAGACAAAGGAACGGTTTAATCTGCATCTGACTATCCTCGCATAGAGGACAGTCTATGAACATGTACAGCAGGAACCCCATTTGTACAAGTTGTCCCGCGTTTAAAGAAATTGCACGGGATAAAATGCACACGATTAATACCCTCTAAAAAGTTCCAGTAAAAATCTAAGAGCCAGTATTGGTTCTCTCCAGAGTGTACTGCTGTCATTGCACAGAGAAATCACGTTTTTTATTGGTTCAAACGTAATAGATGTGCTGAGACTAAATCTGATTTCAGAACTGCCAGAAAAATTGTAAAAAAGTAATAAAGAACGCAAGAGAGTTATATTCTCAGTCCGTCAAGTCCAAAGTAGCTAGTGGCAATAGCAAACAGAAACCAGAACAGAAACGTGTGAACTATACCAACTATTACCAAGTGATCTGTGGTAATCTCGTCAGCATCAGACAAAGTCAAACTCTTTGCCAAGAACTTTTCAGCTAATTCTACCATTTGCTAATTCTACCATTTGCAACTAAAAACAAATCGCGTGTCTGTATTATTAAAAAATAGATGTTATATTTTTTTAAATAAACAGCCATATTTAGTATTTTTGTTTCCCGTCGAAAGAAAATTAACCAGAAATTATGCATTAATACAAAGAGAGCAGCTCATAACATGGTTTTAAGTATCATGGTGCTTAAGTACGGTCCGACTATCAAGTTAGATTCTGTAGAATTCTGCACGAAGAGAGTCATGTTCAGTAGGAAGAGAGTAAATAATTGAGAATAACATTCCGTATCTTGCATGGCTATCGGGTTTTTGAAGTAACTTTTGCGTAAAACTTTATCAAGCCACTTCATGTGCTGTAGTCTATATCCATAACATTTGTTCTTTATCGTGATACTGATGTTTTCATTTTTAATCTTAAATGTACTATACATAATACTTTCTAAACATTCATAATTAAGTATATTTCCAATTTTTTTCCTGTTAACATTTGCTAATCCCTTTTCAAAATTTATTGCAATCTCATTTTCTTCTCAATGGAAATTTATAAGGTAATTAAATTAGCATAAACCCTGCTTGAACGAAATTTAAAAAAGTAAAATAAGAATTGTGATACAAAGGCTACCGTTGAATATTGTCTATTTGAACTTTCTTTCAGCATTGCCTTAATCTTTTGTAAGATTCCTCAACTATTTTCCGATGATTTACACAGAGAATAAAGCCAACCGTCTGGGAATTTCAATGAGGATTTAAATCTGTTCACAACAGATAAAAATTTTAATAGGTTTCCACGATCTGAAAGCTTACGACATGCAATACTATCCTGCATTTATCAAGAAATATAACTTTCTTATTTTCTTTTAAACGATACAATTCAGTCAGTTCAAAATACTTAACACATCCTTAAAAACCTGTTCAATTACGTCAGCAACTACACGTACTTTTGTCGCAATCAACGTTACAAAGAGAATAATTCTTTGATACTAGTATATCATCTAGGTTCATTAATTACACCATTTACGTGTCATGACTACTGAAAATAAAATATTCCACAATTATTCATAAAATATATAATTCAGCTAAAAATGCACTTGATGAGTTTTCAGAAAAAGATGCTCCGTTTACGTCATCATGCCTTGTCTAGTAAATAGTCTTGCTACATTCGCCACACACACGTTTTCACTGAATGAAACATATCATACGTCTGTTTTAAGAAAAAATGCTTATCCCTGTGATAAGAATCATGTTATTTATTCTTAACTGTAATTACAGTTTAAAATCCAGAATTACGGACACTAAAAGGTTAAAAAGGCAAAAGCAGTGGCCCCCAAACTGTTGGGTTTTGTCACCAATGTTAGTGAGTAGAAAATGTATTTGGATCTGAATGTGAATATAATAAAAAGACTGAAGAGAAACATTGAAAACTGCAACTAGAAGATTTTTTTCTGAAAAGTTGTCCAAAATTACCAGTGATATCAGAAATCCAAATAATGGATTCATTACCGTTCTCGAAAACTTATTTAAAACAGTCTAGTCTAAACTTCTTATTTGAAAAGCATGCATTGGAATCAATAAAATGCGAACGATAATAAAATCGTCAACAAAGTCAATAATTAGAATTGCTAGTAAAAAAAAAAATTACTAGCTTTCATATTAAGCTAAGTTCATAAACATATTTTACATCAAACTCCACACTGAACTCGGTACACCACTCACTTCCTGATTTTCCTCTGCGAACAGACGCCACACTTGACGATTTGAAAATCACCCCTTCTCAGGTACATGCTATTATAAAAAACGTAGACACCTCAAAAGCATGTGAACCAGATCTCATCCCGGATGTGCTATTAAAAAAATGCTCTGTCGAGGTTGCTCCAGTTCTGTCCAAACTTTACAATAAATGCCTCAACGGATCTTGTTTTCCTGACTGCTGGAAAACCGCCTCTGTGGTACCAGTCTTCAAGAATTCTGGTGAAAGAACTGATCCACTAAATTATCGCCCCATTAGCCTCCTCCGGCTTTTCGCCAAGATATTTGAGTCCTTGGTTAATCAAGCCCTAGCCCAGCACCTAACAGCTACTAACCTCCTGACTGACAAACAATATGGATTCAGGAAAGCCCGTGCAACAGCACATATCTTAACTGTAGTTTCTGAACGTATATACCGTTCATTGGATAAAACAGGGGAGGGTAGAGCGGTTGCCCTTGATATATCTAAGGCTTTTGACAGGGTATGGCACGATGGTCTTCTTAGGAAAATTAGATCATATGGAATCACTGGAAGAATTCATAACGTAATTAAATCCTTCTTAAGTAATAGAAAAATCAAAGTTGTCCTCGACGGACGTATATCCAAACAATATGACATAAATGCGGGAGTACCTCAGGGGTCTATCCTTGGACCTCTATTATTCCTGATATTCAGAAACGACCTCCCTGATAAAATTGTTTCGGAGATGGGTATATTTGCCGATGACACCACTCTCTATAACAGATATGAGGGGCAAACAAATGAACACATATCCAAGGAAATGGCAGAAACACTAGAGGATGACCTCCAATCCATAGTGGAATGGGGACGAAAATGGTTGGTCACATTCAATGCTGCTAAGACTAAGCTTGTTTCCTTCAATAACTACAAGAAACCTTCTCTACCACCAATAGCAATGGCCAAGAACACATTGCCTGAAAGTACTTCTGTTAAACTCCTCGGCCAAACGTTTACAGGGAATATGAACTGGAATAGAGGCTGCTGCAAGGAAGGTTGGCTCCCTCTACTGTGCTAGAAAACTACTTACGCCTGACAGTATCCTATACCTATATAAGGCAACAATTCGCCATGTATGGAGTACTGTTGTCACATCTGGGCTGGTGCATCTGCTGCTTGGCTCTCGCTCCTGGACAGGGTTCAAAAGAGAGTCGCCAACCTGATAGGTTCTTAACTGTCATCTAGGCTTCAACCTCTGTCCCATCGACGAGATGTTGCATCCCTCTGCCTGTTCTACAAATACTTTAATGGTGAATGCTCTGACGAACTGCAAACACTTGTACTTCCCTGACGTAACTACCCCCGACAAATCCGACAAGCTACTAAGTCTCATCCCTTTACAGTAGAAATCCCTAGGTGCAAGAAAGCCTTTTACTCCAATAGTTTCTTCCCCAGAACTGCGGGACTTTGGAACTCCCTTCCGGGATTCTGCTTTCCCAACTGCAATGATATGCAGAAGTTCAAGTGTAATGTTAACAAACATCTTTCTACTCTTCTCCCTTCATAATGACCTCGCTAATTAAGTCCCTAATAGTAGCCCCCTGCTTCAAAGTGGCACTGTGCCTAGTTTGGGGTGAAAATTGAATAAAAAAAAAATTCAGTTTACTAATAATAGTCAATTGAATTGCAATGATTTTATTTTTTTTATGACTCTCAGTTCGACCAGGCTTTGATCAGGACCCATGTACTCTGCATATATATATATATATATATATATATATATATATATATATATATATATATATATATATATATATATATATATATATATATATATAAACACATATATATATATATAAACACACGTATATATACACACATTAAAATAGAATAATAATTACAATTAAATTCATCAAAATGATCCAAGATGGCAATACTAAAGTATGTTATACATATTAAAGAACTACTATATATAGAGTAATCTCAAGCAGGTGTAAAACCTCGATAAAACCAAATAGGAGATAGAGCTCATAATAAGATCTGGATTTTACGTGGGGGAATGGAAATTTAACTAACTTTCTTGGATTTGCATTTTTGGAATTTATCATCATTAGATATTTTACCTTCCACCAGTCTATCAATTCACGTGAACTCACTTTTTTCTTCACCCTATTCCCTCTGCTTCAATTGTTCTCAAGTAAGATCTTTGACTTGCTTTTAGTCTCCACAAATACTTTTGCGAGCAAAATCCGATCCCGCATTTTGCTAAATCCTACCCTCTGATGAGAAGGAAAGTATTTCTTCGAAACTCCACGTATTAAGGACTGGCCACTTATTTAGTGTTACATTTTCAAATTAAATATGTTTTTTAATTATTTTTCAAAGTGTTGTTTAACATGTGGACCTGAGTTCATCCCGGATGTTCTATTAAGAAAGTTCACCGCCCAAGTAGTTCCAGTTTTCACCAAACTTTACAACAAATGCCTTAATGAGCCTTGCCTTGCCGCCTGGTGGAAAACTGCTTCTGTGGCAACAGTTTTCAAGAATTCTGGCGAAAGAACTGACCCAGTAAACTGTCGCCCCATTAGTCTCCTCATACTTTTCGCCAAATTATTTGAGGCCAAAATTAACCAAGATCTACTCCATGAACTTCAAGATGCTAAACCTCTGCCCAACCAATAATAACGTATAACCATTCACTGGACAAAGCAGCGGAGGGTAGAGCTATATCTCTAGATATATCTAAAACTTTTGCCAGGGTATGGCATGAAGGTCTTCTCAGCAAAATCAGATCATACGGTGTAACGGAATAATACTTAACATAATTAAATCCTTCTCAGATAAAAGAAAAATCCAAGTTGTTCTCGACGGTCGTAAATCTAAACACGATGATATAAATGCGGGAGTGCCTCAAGGGTCTATATTTGACCTCTATTATTCCTAATATGCATAAATAACCTCCCTGACAAAATTGTCTCTTAGATGGGCATATACTCTGATGACACAACGTTCTATAACAGAGACCACAGGAAAATAATGAACACATATCTAAAGAATCTGTAGTGTAATGTGGACAAACATAAATGGCCATATTCAATGCTGCAAAGACTAAACTTTATTCCTTCAATAATTATAAGAAACATTCTCAACTACTAACAGTAATGACAATGGTTCTTTATCTGAAAGTCTATCTATTACACTCCTCGGCCTAACGTGCACAGTAAACATGAGTTGGAGCAATTACATTGAGAGCATTGCCAGGACCACTGCGAAGAAAGTAGGTTCTCTCTACCGTGTTAGAAAGCTACTAAGATCCGAACGTATCCTGTACCGCTATAAGGCCACAATTCACCCATGTATGGAGAATTGTTGTCATATTTTGGCTGGTGCATCGGCTACTAGTCTCTTGCTACAAGACAAGGTTTAAGTCACCAACCTGATAGGTCCTGAACTGTCATCTAAGCTTTAGTCTTTGTTCCATCGATGTTGCATTCCTCTACCTGTTCTACAATACTTTAACGATGAATGCTCCGACGACCTGCAACCACTTGTACCCGGTCGACATAAATACCCCCGCTAAACCTTACAAGTAGCTAAACGCTATCCCTTCACAGTAGATACACCTAGATGTAAGAGGGATTTCTATCTCAGTAGTTTCGTCTTCAGAACCGCTAGACTTTGGAACACCCTTTCTCTGCTTCCCCAACTGTACTGACATGCAGAGGTTCAAGTGCGACTTGAACCGTCATCTTGCTGCCCAACTCCGTACACAGTACACCTGTAATTTATGCCCTTGATAATAGCCCCCTATATCAAAATGGCAATGTGCCTTGTTTGGTGTGAAAATTTAATTAAAAAATAAATAAATACGATTTCTGTAAAATGTTAAAAGTTTTATACCGAAAATTGGATGTATAGTTTTCTGGAGACGGTAAAAAGCAAATCTTTTGAAGTTTGACTCATTAGCAGCCAAATTTTCAGCTATAAACCGTTTATATAAATTTTAAATGTTTAGACTAAAAATTGGTTGAGTAGTTTAGTAGAGATTGTAGAAGTCAAATTATTTAAAAACTTGGGCCCGAATCTTACTTCCAGACTTTTATTATTTTGGGCTCCATTTCAAGTAACACATTTAATCCATGTACAAGTAACGCACATCTGAAATTTTACGGGTTTATACTCAAAATTGGGGGAGGAGTTTCATAGAGTCTTCAAACCTAAAATTGTTATACTTTGACACCTTGACAATCAATTTCCCGGCCGAAAACATAACAAAATACATTTTCCAAATCTCAATACCCCTTATCTTAAATCTCGAGGTTGTAGACTGAAAATTGACAAAGTCGTTTGCTAGGGACATTGAAACACACAGACACATAAAAACATACAATTTCGCTGTTATAGATATATTGATTTCATGAAAATATTTAAAATCAAATCAAGTATATAATTACGGAATATATCACTAATCTATATGTTAGCAATGGATGTATATGCCAGTTTGTCATATATAAAAAAGGAATATATATATATATATATATATATATATATATATATATATATATATACATATATATAAGACATTTGAGGGGCTTTGGTTAACTCTGATTGCTGGTCCAAAAATGGGTTCCCATATTTGAAAGGTTGGTATCTATTGGATAAAGGAAACCGCACGTAATTACGTAAGTTTATCTGGAAATCAGTTATTGTCTGAATAAAACATATTTGTCTTCAATTGCGAGATCTCGAAAGAACCCTGTCTCTGTCACTGATTTCCGTGCTGACTTATGTTTCATTGGTGCTATGATTATCTGTATACTACTTTCTTGATTTAAAAAAAAACTGTCTCTATTAACAGACATCCGTGCAGTGGTAGTAAAAACCGACACATAAAAATACATTAAATATATGAAAATATTAAGAATGTTTATGCCACTTTGTTATTTTTTTTTCATTTCCTATTTTATTCAACTGATAGTTTGCTCTAGTCATTTCATGAAGTTTTTATTTAATCGACAATGCCTCTCGTTGTCGCGTATTTCTATAGAAAGATGTTGGCCTAAAGATCTCACATTAATTTTTTATTATTATAATATTTTTATCAACTACTGATTTCACTGTCCCCTTGCTATACTTACTTTTAATTGTTTTTAAGCATCTAATTAGTTAAAAAAAAGAAAGAAAAACGTGTGAAGATGTTTCCTAGTTTTCTTTTATGTACACATTTTGTTGCTTTTAATTTTAATTACAATTAAAATTATGTATAAATTATAAATAATGATTACATTGAAAATAGTGTTGGCTATATATATATATATATATATATATATATATATATATATAAGTGAACGTGTCTATGTGTCTGTCTGTCTGTGTGTCTGTGTACATTTCCCTACGCAATAACTCTGTCAATGTTTAGTGTACAAACTCGAAATTTGATATACAGGGTACTGAGATGTGGAAAAATTGATGTCATCGGGTTTCGTTCAGAAATTTGGATGTTAAGGGGTACAAGTTTAACGATTTGAACCTTTGAGAACTCTACGACACTCCTCCGACAATTTTGGGTCTAAACACTTTAAATTTTAAATATAGGTTCCTGTCACATGGATGTAACTTAATAACTCTATTTGAGAACAAACAATAAGTCTAAAGGGGTCATAATAGGGGCCAAATTAAAGAAGTTTACATTTTTTTGTTTTCTGTTTTTGCTCAGCATACACCTCCAAACACCCGGGCAATGCTGTGCCGAAATGCTAGAATATATATATATATATATATATATATATATATATATATATATATATATATATATATATATATATATATATGTGTGTGTGTGTGTGTGTGTGTGTGTGTGTGTATATATATATATATATAACAACAAGTTAATTAAAAAAATTAATGATGTTGACCGTCGTATAAGTGATTCCTTTAAATCAGTTGATTTATACAGTTCTTGACACTATGCGTTTTGTAGCGCAAAATACATCCTTGAGTATTATATCCATCAGTGAATCTATTATGCCCTTAACACATCAGAAGCAATAGCGACAATCAATTCGTCAAAAGTTAATGGCATGCGATTAAACTGGATTTAAAAGAGAAGAAAAATGAAAGTAAAGAGGAAAAATAATAAATATAAGAAAAGTTTATATATCGTTAGATTTGTTCAAACGGAAGTAACTCTGTCTCAGTTTAATTTAAATAAATTTCATTATTTACAATTACGATAAAAACGAGCTTTCAGATAATTTTAAAACCTAACCTGACGTAATATAGGTTTTGAAGTATATGTATACATTTAAAAACAGAAGCAACAAAGAAACATACTAATCAAACGTCAGAAGCATAGACTAACAAACATAGTCCAACCACTGTAACAGACTGATGCGTAAACCTTCTTTTAAAAAAAATCAAGTATAGCATATCGACCGTATCTATATTAAATGTTAAAAGTTGCCAAAATTGTGGGAAAACTTCCAACTACCTTACCATATTTGTCTATGTAGATCAGATGTAATTGTACTCGTAAATGTTGGCTGTATAATTTAATATGGATTCTGTTTAAAATTACACAATAATTTTCGAAATATAATCTTTGATTGTACAATTTATTTATTTATTTTGCTTGATAGGTAAGCAAGCAAAATTAAACCGATTGACGTTAATATTCCGTCGGTTCTTTTAGAATTCCTTGAGTTTTACCCGGGAGAAAAATAAATCACAATTCCACTAATATTTTTGGTAATTCTATAGATTGCGAATGTTATCGATTTATTTTTGTTTGTGTGCAAATTACTTTTTCACATACCCTGCAGCGCCGATTAAAAACAAAGACATTTTTATAAAACAACTGAAACAAATATTATCCATGCCTCCAGTGATTTTCATTTATTTCTTACTCAACAACACTTGAATTTTACTCAATGTTTATATTTAGGTTTCAATAAAACAAGAAGATGCTTTGTGAATATTCAAAAGCATTAACAATCATTAACGCTTGTCTTGTTAATATACTATGTTTATAAAAACATATTAAAGTGCCGTTTTGCAGAACCATGACAACGGAATATCGTAAAATGTCGGATAAGTAGAGTGCATCGTAGAAAGTCGACTGATTATTATATTGTTTATGATTAATGATTTATTATACACAAAATATTTGAGAATACATAAAGCAAGATTGTGTATTTAAAACATGTCTGTTTAAAACATGTTATATGTTACTATATACCTACTAAAAACACTAATACGAAACGTGACACGTTGTATCAAGCGTGCTCATTTGGAACATTTTATATAACCTATTAAAAATTAAGTGAACAATTCTGTTTTTTTTCAGTTAAAATGTATATCTCGAGGTAAAGAGCTCTAATATTTTTGAATGCTTAGAAGTGACTTTCGACCAGATGCTAGGAAGCAATTTATGATAAAATTATATAGTTTTAGAAATATTGTGGAACCGGTCGAGCACACCAAAATGCATTAAACGCTTTACACAATCCTATACCTACATGGGAGTTAGATCCGATATAACATGTAGCACGGCTCGTTCATATGATATAATCTACTTGCTTGCTATATAAAAAAATGAAATCAACTCTGCAACAAGCATCTTAGATACACAGCCCCATTAATAAGTATTGAATTAAAAAGAAATATCCTCGGGCATAAAAGTACATAAGAGACGCAACTTACAATGATATACACCACTTTAAGTGAATCAGAATTATTTAGGATAAAGTTAGAAAGTGCATTACTTCGTTACAGGAAACTACAAATATAAAACTTATATCGAGTATTTTATGTTCACGAATAATGTTGATTAATAATCTAACGAAAGGTGCCTAAAAAGTGAAGAGGACATTTGACATTGACATCATTAAATAAGGTAACTTGTGAGCATGCGCACTTAAACATTTTATCTTTATGCCCTTTAATTGTTTTGCTTTTTAAACAATCCGACGATAACTCGGACGTTAGAACGAAGGTTGGAGCACTGAACGACTATTAATAATGGATAGCTAAAGTTTTGGTTTCGATACAAGCTGATGCCACGAATACATGTTTTTAAGCATTGCCACATATATATTAGGCAGAATATAAGAATCAACAGTAAAGTTGCCCTATAATAAGAAAGCCAAAATACGCACGAATTAAAATATGTTTAAGCGTATTGTACGACAAGGCAACGCGAACATATTTGCTAATGCATATATAAAATTGACATTGTACCTGTGTGTGCGACCAGGCTCTATGAAAATAATCACTTAAGATTTGGTCTACTGACTTAACAATACATATAATGTAAATTCTGATGTGGGGATGGCTTTCGATTTTCATCTTTAGACTATATAATTATTTGCATAAAAACATTTGACTTTGGTTACATTAAATCGAGGATAATATTATGCATGCGTTCATATACATTAGCATGAACTAAAATGGCATATTTTTAACGTAATTTTCGACCGGACAGCATGCATATATATATATATATATATATATATATATATATATATATATATATATATATATATATATATATATATATATATATACCGTTTTTTAGGGTACTTGCGTCAACTACCTTAACGTGCCCTTTTGGCTACCACGCATATAAGGAACACTTTTTCCTGTTGGCCCACAAACAATTACTCTCGGATTTGGCTTAAGTACCATAAACTAGGTATATATCTATGCTATAAAGATGAACGCCTGTGTGTGTCTGGTCACTAATAGGCTCCCATATGGTTGACTATTATAGAAAACAGATCACATATAATGATAGAAGATATATCGAGACACAGGAATGGGTATGTTTGATCTGGTCCACAAAGTATGGAAATAAAAAAAAAAACGTTTACAAGTGCTTTTGATATAGATGTACATAATAATACTTTGATAAGTATATTTTAACTTAAATAGGGAGGGTATAATAAAATTGTGAGGTCTGCATTCGCGCCTGGCCTCCATAGAATTGAAATAGGCACACACTTTAATAAAGACTTTTCATATCTATCTGCGTAAGTATACTTTGATAATTATGTTTCAGTTTGGAGACATATGCTTTAATAAAATTATGGGGTGTTCGTTCACGCCTGACCTCCATAGAATGGCAATATGTCACAAAAGTTAACAAGGTTTTTTAATATAGATCCACAGAATATTGTGATGTGTTCAGTGTGAACAGGTATGGTACAATAAATTATGGGGGATATCTATTTTATTTTTACTTTCATCATATTTTGCTTTTGGAATTCACCCCCAAATTCGAAGCTATCTCTTTATAACCCTTCCTTTTCATAAACTATCAGACTTTCATAAATCAGAGTCCATTTTCTGTAGGCTGTTTTTGAACCCAGTCAAGAGCGGGTGCTTTTGCTAGTATATATATATATATATATATATATATATATATATATATATATATATTTATAGCAAAAATGGTAATTAGTAAAAACCTTAAGAAGTTCTCAATACTATTGCTGAGCTAATATATATTTTATGTTTTATTACCGTTTTATCTGCTTAGTTGCACATGTTTCGGTTATATTTTCCTTGGGAAAAATATATTACAAGAAACATAAAAAGGGGAAAATAATGATAGGGTGCGGAGATCGACAACAGTTAAATTTTAAAGTTTTATATACATTAGACGGTTGAAGGTTTAGGGTGGAGTTGAAGAAATTTAGCTAGACACGAATAGGAATATAGGGATGGGGAAGAGAGAGATAGAGAGAGGAATAAGAAAAGGGGGGTGAATTTTAATTTTAAGTGTAAATATTTTATAAATGTGAAAATGTGGCAGGGGTTAAGGGAGCTTAAGATTTTTTTACTAGACACGGATAGGAATATATGAAAGGGGAAAGAGATGAAGAATGTGAAATAATTAGAGGAGAGTCATGAAATTGATAGAGTTTTGTGAGCGGAGATAAGTGGAAAGAAATATAGAGATGCGAAGAAATATTAGGAGCGAAAGGGAGAGGCAGAGAAACAAGATATTCAACACATGGTTCGAGAGTGGTGCGCTTAGGTGTTGGGTTACTATCATATGGGTGTTGACGCGTTAAATGTGTATGCAGATTCGGAGGGGGCGTTTTGCAGAAACTAAGATGAGTCCTTTCAAAGTTTGGCCGGCACCTTTTTTAAAGATAGATTTATAGAACAAAAATGATCCTTACAAACCCCACCCACCCTAACAAAAACCTCACTAATTTATCACTATCTACATCCAATCTAAAATAACCTTACACAAACCATTACTTAAAAAATCTAGCGTATGTAAATCTTTAAATTCTCAATGCCTCCTCTGCCTTAACGAAAAAAAAAGTGTATCTCCAATTTTAAACTTAGAGAAACATTAATGAATCGAAAACATGATACTACTATAAATTGCCAGCATTATAAATCCCACCTCCTTATACAACATACTGAAACATCCCTATTACAATGTCGTTTTAAATCTACCGAATCATTCACCGACTACCACCAGCTACCACATACACCCTATTAATCTTACCCATTCTCTTTATACCCTGCATTTCCTTACCCTCTCGCCCTGAACCCCATAAATCCAAGAAAATAAACTATATCCACAATATCACAAATTTAAATACCATCTAATTTATCTCCCATACAATTACCTAGTAATCTGCGTATATGATTCTTTCTAGCTAAATGTACCAACCCAAACTTAACTTATCACGCACACAACTTCCATAATTTTCTGTGTTAGACTATTGTACACGTAACTATGTAGATTTGCATCTGCGCATTTTGGCACATGTGTACGTGTATATGTACTTGCGTATATAACTGCACAATGTTTTATATGCATATGTATATATCTTAATATGTAAATGTCCAAATATAACTGTGAGCATATAATGGTTTATAATGTGTTTATAACCAAATACCCCAACCCAGAAAAATAATTAAATATTTAATCACCATTATGTATATATATTCAACTACTTGTCTTGCATCCCCTATTCGTTCATTCACTTATCTGTTATCATTTACACATTTATCTCTACAGATATCCAACTATCCCCCACTTACATACTAATTACTATTAAAATTCTCCACATATGTGTATATATAAGAATCTGTATTGGTGTATATATGTGTATTGGTATGCATTTGAATAGGTGTGCTTAAACTACTATTATTATTAATGCACTTACTTATATGTATGCATGTATATGCACCTCTATATATGCATTGTTTGTATGTGTGTGGGTATAGAGAAGTGTGTGCGTATATGTATGTGTATGTATGTTTTTTATAAGCATATGTATGGGTTTATGTAGCCATGGGTCATGTGTATATGCATGGGTATATATATATATATATATATATATATATATATATATACACCCATGCATATACACATATACATTAATACACATACACACACACACACATATATATATATATATATATATATATGTGTGTGTGTGTGCATGTGTATTGATGTATAAGTACTTGTTGGTGCAGATGTATTTATGTATATGTATGTAATTTAATTATGGGCATATTTATGCGCGTATGTGTGTATGTATATCTGGATATATATACATGTGTGCGCATATATGTATGCATGTATTTTGTTTGTGTGAATTCGTCTGTATATGTGATACACTTGACACTGACGCCCTAATATCTGGAAATAAGGTAATATACCACATAACCATTATCCAAAACATCATCTTAGACACCGACTCCTTCTATATCTAAACTTAACTGAATTACAATAACACCTTACTAATTATAACTTAACCATCACCTTCATAATCTTTAACATTTAAACATTCAGACAACCTATATCGGTCGAACCACATTTAAATCCTTAAATATCTAACTAACCATATAACTAGGCATATATCACAACCTAATTGTGAATATTCTAGCCTATTAATAACTTATTGCGTTTTATATTAATATTTCTGATACATGTTTAACCATTATATCCATAACACTACTTAATAGATTATAATTGATCCCTAACCCTATTTACATTTTTACTGCATTTAATTTACACTTCTTCCTCTTGTTCCTCTTATTATTTCTATTATTGTTATTTTTATTTTTAGTTTCACCAATGTAATAATTTACAATTGACTCAGTATGCCCATATGTGTGGAGAGTTCTATCTGCAGTGGTTGTGCTTTATGTGCGTATATGTGTATGTGCACAGCTATACCAATATCTAACACTGGTAACACTCTTACATCTGGCCCCTAAAACCAAACACCTCGAACTAGCGTATAAAACAATGTAATCACCCCTAACATATTATTCTACGCGACCCCGCCATTTATCTCATCTCATTTTTATCTAAATCTACCAAAGCTATAGACTTATGAGCTATTATAATTTAAAACATACATAATGACCGCTTATATCCATACAGGCCCCCAAATATACAACCAATCATATGTATAGGAACATATTTTATCATACATCTGCCTAACCTTGCCTAATTAATTATACCTATTTATATATCCTACTTTTATTTTGTTTATTATATATATATATGTTTGTATATTTGTGTGTGTATATATATATATATGTGTTTGTATAGATATGTATACATATAAGCATATATGTGTGTGTATATTTATGGTTATGTATATGTATATGTATATATATATATATATATGTGGTTATACATCTATAAATATAAAAGCGAAAATGTGTGTATGTACGTATGTTTTTCGCTGGACTTCCCGGTCGGCTCCTACCTTCTTAAAACTTTTTATATGCTGTCTAAATAATAATATCTAAGATCTACGAACGGGGGTCGCGTGTGTATTTAATTTGCCCGACAATCACGCCCTATTTTTCCAGATTTTTAGATCGTTGCGTGTATCTTTCGATTTTCAGTATAAAAAAGCGAAGTTGGATTCGAATCGCAAGGTGCACGGTTTAAAAATACGCTTTAATATGATATTTCAATTCATACAGATTTCGCATTTATTTGTACCTCATATATATATATATATATATATATATTAAGTTTTTGAGGTAAAGTAATTACTAGTGCGCCATTACCGAGAATCGAAACTTACAATTTGTTTTTGCCTCTACCAGTAATGAACGAGTAATAACGACAACTTTGCTAGTAGGCTTAAAATTAAAACACGAACCAAAAACTACTACGTTATATATATATACATATTCGTAATCCCTGGGTTCGACCTTCACCTTGCAAATTTCATTTTTAAATTTTTTTTCATGTTTTGGACCGATTTTCCCGGCTGAAACCCAAATATAAAATGGTGTATAGTTTCAAATACCGTATAAATCAAGTTTCATGTCTGTAGACCAATAACTCAAGGAGGAGTTTTTTAGGCAACATTTTTTAAACAAAAATATATACGTATATTTGTTTATTTATAAATATATATGGAAACAATTGTCTTTGCTATACACATTTTACTCAAATATTATGCAAGTATAAAGCATGTACAATAGTTGCATTAATATAATAAAACTAAATATTTTTATGAAGATGGTCAACCCATAAGAGTACCGAAAAAAAACTAATAGGAAATATATTAAAATTGATATTAAAAAGAATATGCAAACTAGCTGGATCATTTGCTAGTGAATGCAATTCCATGAGTAATATATATGAAAGTTTTATTTTCTTTTTAAATAAAAAAGTCCTAAAAAGATAAATGAGTATTAGACTTGTTGCTACACTTCACTTTTTTTTATCTCAGTTTGTGGAGGAGAAACCTTTAATGAAATAGACCATTTTTATTTTTGTTCATTTTCTCAACTGAAAAAAAAAACGACCTGGGTAGCTAACTCTGCCCTCGTAGATAGCCAAAGTAAATAGGAAGATGAAGTTGTTATCCCGCTCCGTGGTCTTTGTAATCTTATGATAAAGGACGACACTATCAAAACGTGCCTTAACCAGGACCGTTTTCAAAAAATTCTCGCCATGCTCAAATTCGACTCGGGGGCTATGAGAATCATCGTCTAGGGTCGTAAACCTCACTGTCGGAAGTGTCTACAACAGGCGCATATGGGAAGCGACTGTACGAAAAGGAACCCACATTCAGTGACTTCGACAAAAGCAAAAGATGGGGCGCCAGCGGCCCCTGAAAACCAAACCGGAGAGGACAATCCAATACCAACAACTGCAGACGGCTGGAACACTATTGTAAAGAAATCCGGAAAACCTGCGAAGACCCCCTCCACAAGAGAGGTGCCACCAGATATACAAGGTCGACTCGATCCCTCAGGGTGTCCCAATAAGAATACCTCCACCGCGGTCTAACAAAAGAGATGCTGAGCGAGCAGAAAAGGATGCATCCGGTCTCTTATCTGACTCTGAAAGAGAGCAGGAAGAAGAACATCTAAGCATGGATAGACTGACATCTGCCCTAGAGGGCGCAGGCCAGAAACAGGTAAAGAAAAGTAAAAACAGAGATGAAAAATGTACAAACCACCAAGGTGGATTGATGCTGTCCCCTGTTCGAAATAAATGTAAAGAAACTGTCTCTACGATTGATTACCCTAAAACCCTAACCAAGATGAAATCGTCTGAACCAAAATTCCAACTCATGTTCACCCCCCCAAGCTAATGCTAGATAATTGTCCCAAGAAAGGCCGGTGATCCCATACAGCCGAAGAGCGGCATCTGAATCTACTGTAAAGAGGGAATACAACCAATAAGTTTCCCTATCTAACAGGAAATGGGATTTTAATGTAGATACCCTTTATGTTGATTCTTACATAACTCAATGCTATAGGGATCTACTTAAATTGCCTAAGCTGCTCAGGAAAATAGATGGGAAGAGCGTAACCAACCCAAAAACTTCTTAATCATGCCATTCGTGCATCTCACTAGAACAGTACGCACAAAGGTCATGTGGAATATGATCGAGGACGCAAAGTTAACGGTTCCAAACATGAAGCTGGCGGAAGATGAACACGACTCACTCAAGCTGGCCTTCAAGTGTGAAGGGAGGGCCCCTATCTTCGTCCACCCTTGTTTCTATAAGCTCCTCAGGAGTACGTGTTCCCTGTCTGGGCATGGCACACGCCGACCGGAAATGCAAACCCCAGTCCAAATCAATCAGACTCCCCCATCGCGGATCAGCCTCTTAGCTAGTTAGTAAGAATAACTTCCATGTCCCCAATCTTTATTTTATATGCTAGATTGCCTCCAAAGAAGCCCAGTTCCGAAGAATATTTTTGGATATCAATCCGGCATTATGCTATGTTTTTTGGAGGTCACCAAACACATCATTGTTCCCATCATTTTTTTTTGCGCGTAGTTTGTCCCTCTTTTCAAAATTTCACTAATACAATCATCAGTCAACATTTTATTTGATTTGTTTATTTTTCATTATTGTTAATTTTCGTTGCCCCCACAATTATTTTAAGTTAATTTGTCCTTGTTTAATGTCTCTCTACTGAGACAATTACTATTTTTGGATAATGTGACAATTCCCCATTTTTCCCCTTCTTATAGAGAAACTGGTTTTCCCCCACATTAAAAACGACCTCGAGTCACACTTTGCTTCTGTGAGAAAGCAAATAAATACGAATAGAAAAAATATTATACCTTGGTGCCAGGATCGTAGTATAGTATTTTTTTATGATGCAATGATTTAGTTAATTAGTCCTTATTCAATGAAGAGCAACCCCCGTATATTAAGTAAATTATTATTTTTTTGGATACTGCCAGGGTAACCATTTTTGTCCTTCTTTTCGAGAGCTGTTTTTTCCTCAAATGAAAAAAATATCTTGTGTCATATTTTGCAATACAATCTTTTAAATATGTATATCAATAAAAAAAAATCGTTTATAGGATTATAGATATATGTGTATATGTTTGTGAGCTTGTTGCGTGTACATATACATGTGTGTATGTACATATTTGTGTATGTGTATGCATATTTAACACTCATTTTGTTTACGTATTCCCCCTAATAGCTGAATCTATGAACGTATATATATATATATATATATATATATATATATATATATATATATATATATATATATATATATATAATGTCTGTGTGTGTCTGGTCACAAATAGGCTCCTATATGGTTGACTATTTCGCAAAACTGATTACATATAATGATAGAAGATGTATCGAGACACAGGAACGGGTATGTTTTACCTGGAAGAACGGTGGTTCATGAAAATTGTGGGGTCTGCGTCCGCGCTTGGTCCACAAAGCATGGATATAAAAAATTAAAAAATAATAAAAAAACGTTTACAAGTGTTTTTTTTATATAGATGTGCATAGAATACTTTGATAAGTATGTTTTAACTTAAATAGGGATAATATAATAAAATTGTGGGGTCTGCGTTCGCGCCTGGCCTCCATAGAATGGAAATAGGCACGAACTTTAATAAAGACGTTTCATACCTATCTGCGTAATATACGTTGATAATTATGTTTCTGTTTGAAGAAATATGGTATCATAAAATTATAGGGTGTTCGTTGGCACCGGACATCCATAGAACGGAAATATGTCACAAAGTTTAACACGGATTTTTAATATAGATCAACAAAATATTGTGCGAATGTTCAGTGCGAACATGTATGGTATAATTAATTATGGGGTGTATCTATTTTATTTTTACGTTCATCATATTTTGCTTTGGGATTGATACCCCAAAATTCGAAGCTATCTCTTTACAACCCTTCCTTTTCATAACCTATCAGACATTAATCAATCAGAGTCCATTTTCTGTAAGCTGTTTTGAACCTAGTCAACAACGGGTAGTTTTGCTAGTATATATATATATATATATATATATATATATATATATATATATATAAATATATATATACATATACATATATATATATATATATATATATATATATATATATATATATATATATATATATATATTGTAAAACAGTTGTTGATGGACCATTCCCCTAAGTAATCCAAATACAAAATTTCCACCACTTAGGATTACTACGCTCTAATACTTTGACTAATGTTTACCAATTAACTCGTATCCTCGAGTGGCATCCGAGCCTTGATAATAGGTTATGTAATATATATATATATATATATATATATATATATATATATTAGCAGAAGTAATCCTCGTTGACTGGGTTCAAAAGGAGTCTACGGCTTTTTTTTGTGTGTTTTTGTGTTGATTTTTTTACATTTAAATTTTACTTACTCGTTATTTCATCGGCAATGCTCAGCATTATCCGCCTGTTGACATTATGCCTCGAAGAAAGCCGAGCTGAACGCTGAGTTACGTCTGGCTCGTCACATGCACAAGTACCAATGTATTTTTTAAAAATAATTTTACACATCTTTCAATTTAAATCTTTCTGCCTTTATTCAAACGGTCCTTTGGAAAATAAATATTTAAAATAAAGTGGCGCATATGCACTTATGTTACCGTGCTATGTTTAAAATACTATTTTCACTTTTAATTCAAGTTTTACAATATCTTTCTTTTTGTTTATTTAATTCTACGGTGAAATACAGAAAACCCGGTCGGTTTCTAGTGTGTGGAAACCTAGCCCACCAGAAAAAAAAAAAACAACACAAAAAAAAACAAAACAAAACACAACGGTACTCTGGACAGTAACAAAAATTCAGATTGTCTCAGTCTCGAAGGAATTTTCCTCTACTTATCGAGGAAAATAAAACGGGTAAGTATAGTTCACACTCTCTTTTTCTTCCCCTATCTCTCTTTCTCGTTTGACATCTCTCTCTATCTGTCCCCCTCTCTCTATCCCAACCTATCTTTCTCTCTATATCACGCTCTGCATCTCTATTTGAGCATTTTATCTCTGTAACACCCTCTAACTTTCTCCCTTTCTCTCTTTTTCTGTCTCGCTCCCTCTCTGGTTCTTACTCCCCCTCCCACTGTCTATTTCTCAATGCCTCGATTTCTATATCCATCTCTTTCTTTATTTACCTCTATCTTTCGCTTTTCCATATCTATCTCCCAATCTTCTTTTCTATGTATCTATCTCTAATCTCTCATCCTATTTTAGTCTCCTAAATTAATTACATTTAATAAGGCGTTGTCTAAACATGGATTAATTCTATTTTAGTCACCTGATTTACTTACTGTGAGAATAGAAGTTATTTGCAAATTACCACTACCTTGAACAGCATCAGGAGTAATTAGTAAAACTTTTCTAATTAAATTAATTTTGGCAGCCATTCAGTGACAACATGACAGAACCGTAGCCCTTGCTATACGCGCAATACGTGCGACCTTACTACCAAGTAGAAATTCTTTTAAAAACTCACACTCAACATCTCTAAAACATCCAGAATGGGGAAAATATTGCAGAAATGCAAATTATTGTCTGAGATGAATGCACAATGGCACGCAAAAAATCACTTCAGGCGCTTGATCTATCATGGTAAGACTTGCCTGGAAATGTAAGACCGTTTGGGAATGCAGTAATATGGTTGAAGAAGATTTTAGACAAATATTACCTGTAATTCCTCAATCAACACTAGCGGATGAAATAAATGCTGGCATCAAATACTCTAAAATTTGTGCCATGTGAAGGCATTAAAATTAACTAAAAACATGCGTGTCCAGTTGCAAACTGCTCGATCCGCACATGAATTTTCTCATCACTTTTAGCAAATTGGCTACGGAAAACTGCCGGGTGATCCGAGTTAAGGATGAAATACTTGGAGCCTTAACTTCAGTAATTTTATTACATTAAAAGAAGAGTTGGTAAAAAAACAACGTTTTTTCCAGATATTCAAATTTATTATACGAATTACACTTGACTGAGTTAACGAGTTATTCTTGCAGGTCTATACAAAGGCGTCCATAATTTAACGTAAAATTCCAAAGGTGATAGTCACATACAAATCAATCGACTCTTGTGGAAGGAGATAAACTGGTTAATTATCCAACAACTAGATTGGGCAGGGAGACCACCACAAGTTATGCAACTGAAATTTGGAGGCCTAGTTATTAATCCAAGCTTTGCAATGATACATGGCTTGCAGTAAACAAATAATAAACAACAATATTATAGAAACAACAATCTTAATAGGACCTTTGACAAGGTAACATATCTTCATTACGCGCATTCCAGGATTACACCGGATACACCATTAAGCTTAAGAGAAATTACATTTTCCAATGTTATTGTCGTTTGCAATAGCCATCAACAAAACTAAGGTAACCATCTTTACAATTGTGTTGCTGATAGCTACACACTGATTGTTTTCTCATATGGACAATTTTTGTTACGTGTTCAAGAGTAAGCACACCAGAAAACCTCTATATATACTAAGAAAATGAAACAACAAAAACGGTGTACCCATAAGAAATGAGAAACTAAACCTATAAGAAACATGCATGTATATATATAGGATTAAAAACAAGACCTTCCAAAGAACGAATGAACCCTTTTTGGGGGTCACCGGCCAACTAGCACCGTGTGTGTTTGCATGTATGTATGTGTGCGTTGGGGTGGAGAGGGCTCCCGTAAGCCGTGGTGAAGGAAACCTTTCTAGGAGAAGCAAATCTCTAATTTAAAAAACAATAAAGCGGGAGACCAGGACCCGTATAAAGCTGGTCTGCAGTTTAACTTGTTGCTGGCTATCTTGCGCTTGCTTGTTGCTGGATCTCAACATTTTGAACAAAGAAAGAGACTTAGCTGTCGTACAAAGCTAAGACTCTGTAAAATCAACATCTGTGTATAGATACTCCCTCACGTATTTGTCTATTAAAATGGCCCTGTGGCGATGGAAGTAATTTTTGGGCTCCTATCTGAGGAAGTGGCACTCGTCTGACAAGACGTTGCAATCATAATATATATATATATATATATATATATATATATATATATATATAAAATATAAATGGCGATTAAGCTACACTGAATATTCTGCGTGTCATCCACTGTAGGATTCGTCAGACTCATGCGCGAAATCTGTGGTTGCTTCTTGTTTTTATATATGTTGAGGATTTCTAGTTAGCCAATCAGCTTTCTAGTATCCACCGCGCCCCTTCCTATCAGCCAATGGGCATGCATTTTATCGAACAAAGGATCTGTTTTTGAACTAGGATTGTGGTTTTAGGTAGATCTTTTCCTTGCTTTTTATATATATAAATATACCTATGTGCACATACATACATTAACATATATATATACATATTTGTGTGATCGTTTATGTATATTCATGTTTATTTAATTTATTTATTTGTTTGTTTTCTATTGTTATTGTTAGTTTTAAAGCTATTTTGTATCGCTATCCTAGAGTAAGTTTTATTTTGTGAACACAGTTGTTTGCTATATCTCGTCTACAGTTTAATAGATATTGAGGTTCTTTTAAGTACAGGATAGAAAATTTTTCATTGAGGCATAATTTACATGGGTCGTCTAAATGTCTGCACGTAGTAGCTTGTCTCATTATTTTCCATTCGACTAACGGCGAATGTCCGCTTTCTTTGTGTTCCCAGTAGTTATTCGCTAGTGTTGTTTTTATACGGTGTTTTTCATTGTTGAATGTACTTTTGTGGTCATAGTATCGGGTTTTAAAATCTAAAGAAGTCATTCCTATGTAATATTTCTTGTTATTCGGGTGTTCTTTCGCAAATATTGTTGCTTGATAAACTACACTTTTTGGTAGACATTTATTTTGGACTGGGCAAAGCATGCGGTGTCTACAATTGCATTTATCTTGTTCGTTATTAGTATTTTTATTTATAGTATGGTTGTTATTGTCCGGGGTGTGTTTGTTATTATTATTATTATTATTATTATTATTATTATTATTATTATTATTACGTCTGCTAGTGTTGGTTTTATTTCTGTCATGGTGTCTACTTTTTTATTGTTTATTTTGTTGTTGTTTACATTGTTTTCATTTAGTATTGTGTTATTATGTGCTTTAATTATCACCTCTCAATTTTTGCAACAACTGTAAGATAATTTCAAGGTATTTTTATTGAAGATTTTGTGTAAGGGGTTGGTTACGGGAAAGTGTTTTTCAATAAGATCTAGAAATTTCTTGCCAAGTTTTGTTTTTAACATTTGATTGTATGGGACCGTATACCAGATTATAGTTCTTTTTCTTCTATTTTTAATTGTATTATAGTTGTTGGTGCTTTGTTGATTATATTTGATATCGATATTTTTGTATCCACTATTTTTTAGGGCTGTTTCGTAGATATTGGTTAACCTGTTAAATTCATTTTCATCGCTTGAGTTATTGCTGAGTCTACTTACGATCGAGTAAGGAATGTGTTTTATAATTGATGGTGGGTGGTTGGACTTAGGGTTTTCGTAAATTGGAGTAGCGTTATCTTTTAAGTATGGTTCATATGTGCTTTTATGTCACTGAATATTCTGCGTTTCATAAATCTATACTTCCGTATATTAAATTTATGTAAGTAAATGAAGTAGTTTTATATATATATATATATATATATATATATATATATATATATATATATATATAGAGAGAGAGAGAGAGAGAGAGAGAGAGAGAAAGAGACGGAGAGAAAGATATATATATATATATATATATATATAGATAGATAAATAGATAGATAGATAGATAGATGGATAGATAGATAGATAAGTAATGGAATAAAAAGGATGTAGCGTTTACCTGATATAGACAATCGCAAACTTCAATCTAATAAAAAATACCAGTATTTATATATAGATAATCCCAACCAAATAAAAAAAGTTCAATACATAATAGAAATTGAGCTTATTATATTAGATATACCTGCTTTGAAAACTTTCTAACCGGACTATTAACATCAAAATGGATTCCATTAAGGATTTAATTACGTCTAACGAATTATATTAGCCTTTGGATTATATTGAGAAAATCTTCATGCAAGCTGAAATATTATACTCAGCTTGTTTATATATATATATATATATATATATATATATATATATATATATATATATATAATATCTAACATTGTTACCATTTTTTCTTGGCAATTTATGACTATAATAAATTGCGATTTCTAGCATAGCTTCCAATATATATTTTGCTGGTTTCTCCAATTTTGTAAATTGTTTTCTGGAGAATTCAGTCGAACATTATATTTTTATCGTAAATTTTTACTTACAGTTTTAATTTTCCTTGCCATATATATATATATATATATATATATATATATATATATATATATATATATATATATATATATATGTGTGTGTGTGTGTGTGTATAAATATTTGTCTGTGTTTATTCATCGGTGTATCTATGTGGGTATAAATGTGGGTGTATCTATACATGTATAAATGTACAAATGTGGATAAATGTGGGTTTGTGTGTGTGAGTATATACATATATATATATATTTATATATATATTCCTTGTATTAATATCAGCATATGATTGACATAATACTTCCTGTCAATATCACTGTTGCTGCTATTATGTTTATTTTTATTACTACTTTTTAATAATACAAGCTTTATTAATATTATTATTACGTCATTTTTATTACCGTTTTGAATCATTATTACAAAATGTGTTTTATCATTTTTATTATTTTTGTCTCATTACTAAATTTGTTACTATCATTACTAAATTACTATGAATCTCATTCGATCATTGACTATACTATTATTAGAATTATTTTGCATTTATGTTTATTAATATTAGTATAATTATAATTATGCTTACGATTATTATTATTATTATTTAATTTATTATTATTATTTTGTCATCTTTATCATTGTCATGACTTTTCGAGAGCCTTATAATTGCTAATCAGCAAATATTCTATCACACTTCAAACTTTATTATACTCACCCCTACACACCCTTTTAATAATGATATCAAATTTAAGACTTTATAGAAAGATATGTTTCGTTCTGTGTAGACAATTTCCGGTCAGAGTAATACGAGATATCCCGGGCTGATGTTTTTCCGTTTAGCGTAATCTTAATTTCTTTAAAATGTAATACTAAAGAACTGTTTTATAATTTAGTCGATGATGAAGTTCCCATACTGGTTTTCTTTCCTTTTATTGCTCGGTATTACTTGACTGGAGATCGACTTCTCTTTGGCTAATGCACTGTGCGGAAAACAGCAATTTTAATTATTTCTGCTGTTATATTTCTGCCAATCGAGTTATATTCATCGTCACGCTGTACATATTTTGGACTCTATTCTCTCTAAAGAACTATTTTAGCATTTCGCATAATCTTGTGAGGATTTTCATGCAAGCGGAAATATTATGCGTGTTTTTTTCTGTTTACATTGCATTTTACATATTCAAACTTTTATTTACGTTTATTTTTCTTTTTGGTATTTTATAAGCACACTAAATTGTGGTTTCACTTAATAACATAACTAGCAAATTCTAACATTACTACAAATGTATTTTTCTGGTTTCCTTATGTCCTCTGATGAGAAAATTAACAAGAATAGCATACTTAAAAATCCGAATATTGGAAATTGTTTTGGGGTGTATTCATCGAACTATACATTTTGATTGTAAAGTTCGATTTACAGCTTTAATTTTGTTTCTCCTATATATATATATATATATATATATATATATATATATATATATATATATATAATTTGTTTATTTTACTTTAACTAATTTTAGTCACATCTTGCTACGATATGGAGACCGTTTCGGCAATTATTGATCTTATCACACAAGAACATAAAAATTATAGATGTTTAAAAGCATTTCTTTTATTTATAATAAAGTAAACAGTCAATGCTTTAGGTGACACATTCGAAGCAGAAAAACTGACGCTGGCCTACATATATGTACATGTAGGTACATTTTGGAATATACTTTTGGTTGGAAAATGTATGCTCTTTTTTACCAATTATTATAAAATGTTATCCATAGAATAGTGTTATTATTTTCAAAAATACTGTAACGTTTCATCTAGTTTCGTCCATGTAAATCAAAACATATACATTTCAATATTTAATTTGTCTAACAGTATAAATATATCCGCATATAGATATATTGCCTCTTTTAGCAATTTTATAAATTTTGATTCTCAGAAACAATTAATCAGAGATTAACAAACATGGGGCTCGTTGGACAGATAATGATCGTAATTGTGTCGTTGGCTATGTGACATTCGCCATTAACGGATCAACCATCATTCAGAGCCAATTTTGCAGCTTTTACACCCCATCAAATTTTTAAATCATAGTAATTTAGTTTCAACTTTTGCATATGATTTACAAACTAGCTGATATTTCCTCCAAACTTCTAGTCCTGATAGAGTAGAAACTAAATCGTTAAACTATGGTTTCAAATTATCTGAAATAACAGAAAGGAGCTATTTGATCCCAAATATTTCTTATGTATTTGTTTTTCAGACGTTAAGTAAATTAGTGTTATTTGCTGCTGGTAATATTCATAAAAGAGCGGAATTATATCATCTGAGAATTAAGTGGTATCACGTTTTTCTAGCTGCTATTTCAGGTCATCTGAAACGCTAGCAGCAAGTTTTAGTCCTCCGTCCTTCAAAGTAGTAATTTGTTGAAATATATATAAATATATATATATATATACATAAATATATATATATATATACATATATATATATATATATATATATATATAAAGATATTTTTTTAAACATAAATACTAAGCATAACCTTAGAATGCAATAATAATATTGAAATATCCATGCAGATATTTTCACGATATAAATTTATTTAGAAGAAATGTAGAAAGGCAACAAAATTTTAAGTTCATTATACTTCTCCATTTTATTATATTATCATGTAGTCTTCATATAACATTAGCGACGTATCTGTAAAAAAGGAAACTATTTTTGTTCTTTTTTAGTCGAATCTATTAATTCAACGCTTATTATATACTGCAGTTGTAAAAAAATATTATAATCTAGTTACTTCAATTAATTTTATGCTTTGTATGGGGGTATATACATGAAACAATTCACATATTTTATTATAAAAAAACGTATGTCACATGTTTCAACGGTAGCTATTAAGAGCTAAATCTCTGATGAATAAAAACAGATGAAATAAAAGAATTAGGCAACAGTAAATTTCCCTGTTTTTTATTTCACAAACTTAAATTCAAGAAAATATTAATGACTACATATATACATAGATCTTGCCAGAAGTCGAATCTGGGTATTATTACAATATTATATTACTAATGAGTGTAGAATTGCCATGAACAAAATTAAACGAATATTTTCTATATGCGAACAAAGAAATATATAAATAGGCAAGGTTGCCACGGCCAAACCGTAAGAATAGATAAGACAGATTGGTATATAATAATTTGTATGTTATGAAGATGTGTATGTACATTAAATAATACACGGAGAATAACACTATAAAAAGGTAACGCAATCTGCATACGTAGACATGCATTAGAATAAAGTCAGCTAATAGATGTGACACATTTAATAGATTTGTTATTTGTAATTGTTCTATCCAATGTAATCCATTGGTGATTTACAAGATTATACCGTATTCGATCAAGTAATCTGATTAAGTATAATAGTCTTTAAGCCTATGCACTTTAAAGGACATGGTTGTCCACTCAGTGGAACAATTCAAGTTGCTGTTATGAAGAAAAATACCTGAGTTGCTCTCCTTATAGAGACATTTCAAGGTTCAACGTAAGAAGTTTAAGAATCTGAGATGTATAAAGGGATGTATATACACTACGCATTCCCTACATCATCAGGTACACTCTATATCCGTGTTCGATGAACAGACGGACATTCACGATGCAAACGCCACCAGTTTTGTTGCAATGCGCAGATGCCAGTCTAGAATATAAAGAAGCAGCCTATTTAAATATAGCAGCAAGTTGTATATGAGCCTGATTGTATTAGCCTGGGACTAATAATATCAAAGGGAGTCCTCCGCAGTATGAAACACATTAACATTAGTGTCTTACTAGTTAATGTTGTGATTTAATTACTAGCAACCGATTATAATACCTCACGTTATTTCAAATTCAGCTTAACAAAACTTCTATTCGATAAATACAGACAAGTGCACGTACTGCACTTATTATTTCTTTTTTTTTCAATTTCTGTACCAAACGTTCTCCCTGTTAGTGGCGGTGGTTTTTCTATAAAGGTAATAGTATATGTGTTAACAAAAAGCTATCGCGAGCAAATCAGAAGGCGCTCGCCACTTACCCATCAGTATATTAACAACCTTCACAGCTCTGTAAGCAATCTACATGTTCGTTGGGCTGCGTAATTCGATCTAGAGACAGGCGACAGATTGTAGGCGACACACAAGACAATGCTCGCGAAATTCGACCAATCCAATTTCTAGTAATTTTCGGGGTTTTTTTTTTTCGTTTTTTTTTTGTTACTTTCGAATAACACCTGGTAATGTGGCTAATCAAACTGAATCTTTTCTATGCGTCTGCAGAGAATCAAATTAATGGAAAACAGAAAGAAGTAAACAAAACAATCTAAGAAAGAAATTGAAAACACCCATGAACGTTTTTTATAGCATAATAATCGACTAGTTTCTTTCCACCGTGCTTTCAAGTGAGGGTCACATCATGCAACCTTACGTGTTCGTAGTAGGCGCGAACGACAACACCAAGTTTTACCGGGATATCTTGAAGAATGTGGTAATCCTCTGCTGTGACCATTTGACCGCTGACAAACTCTGCGTGTGTCAACAGGATCGCGCCGGCTTACACATTCACAGAAACCCAGTCTTGGCTTCAAAAATAGTAATACTTGTCTCACTGGTCACCTCCTCCTTCGACCTAAACTCGCTGGAATATTTCGTTTGGTCATACGTCGAGAAAATTACCAACATACCTCCCAGAGTAGTAAACCCAGCCTGATCGCCGAAATTCCACCGGTGCTTGTGAAAAAGGTATTCCGACCCGTATCGAAGCGGTGTTTGAAGTTGAAGGCGGCTAAATTGACCTGACTTGATTATTTAAATAAAAGTTTTTAAATAAAACTGTAGTGATGTTTTATTCAGGACAACACATTTATCGTTATGCCTTGTATTTTATTAATTTATCTTTTATATTACAAATATTCTGTCTAAAACATATTATACCCTTTTTGACATTGTTCTCAATCCAATGCAACGTTTAAGCCTGTGCATGATGTTTATCATTACAAAAAAAGGTATAGCTTTATTAGTATGATATTATGTACATCAGATTTCTTAATACAAGGATAGAAGTGTATAAATATGAACAATCATGATTATAATACACACAAATATATATATATATATATATATATATATATATATATATATATATATATACATATATATCTATAATATAACACTGAATGTCTGTGTGTGTTTGTGTGTGTATGTCTGGCCATGAATAGGCTCCTATATGGTTGACTATTTTAAAAACCTGATTACATATAACAATAGAAGAGGTAATAAGGCACAGAAAGCGGTATGTTTAATCTGGCAGGACAGTAGTTCATTAAAATCGCGGGGTCTGCGTTCGCGCCTGGTCCACACAGTATGGAAATAAAAAATTAAAAAATTAAAAAAAAAAAAACGTTTACAAGTGTTTTTGATACAGATGTACATATGAATACTTTGATAAGTATGTTTTAACTTGAAGAGGGATGGTATAATAAACTTGTGGGGTTGCGTTTGCGCCCGGCCTCCATAGAATTGAAATAACCGCTAACTTTAATAAAGACGTTTCATATCTATCTGCGTAAGTATACTTTGATAATTATGTTTCAGTTTGAAAAAATATGGTATCATAAAATTATGGGATGTTTGTTCGCCCCTGACCCCCATAGAATGGAAATATGTCACCAAGTTTTAAAAGATGTTTTTTTTTTCAATATAGATCCACAGAATATTGTGATAAGTGTTTCAATGTGAACAGGTATGGTATAATAAATTATGGGGTGTATCTATTTTGTTTTTACTTCCATCATAGTTTGCTGTTCTGCCAGAGAAAACATACCCATTCCTGTGTCTCGATACATCTTCTATCATTATATGTAATCAGTTTTTTTAAAAATATTCAACCATATAGGAGCCTATTCGTAAACAGACACAAAATCACACACACATTCAGATTTATATTACATATATATATGTGTGTGTGTGTGTGTGTGTGTGTGTGTGTGTGTGTGTGTGTACAGAAATGTTGCACATTTCGAACTCCAAGTGTTAAATACATTTTCTCCTTTTTTGTGCAAATTTAATCACCAATATGTTCAAGAAACTTGACATCAGTGCCTGTAATCTGTCGCTCTTTACGATAACCATTTTTGCGTTTCTATTCTTTTGGTGATTTAAAAAAAAAATATAGTTATTGGTCGTTAGATTTTATTTTTAAGAATATCTGTATTTGTATTGACTTTGAGTAATAAAAACGACATGTATTTCTCCCATATATGATTTACTGATACGGTGCAATGGAATTTTTTTAATAAAACAAAAGTTCGTGTATTTAGACTGTTCTATTATTGAACCAATGGGATGTATTTTTTTTAAATTTAATATATATATTTAAAAGACGTGTTTCAAATTGTAAAGGTTTGTACATATCATCACATTACAGGTATCTTCTTATTTCCTAGAATGCATTGCTATTAAATTAACTGTATCTTTTTCTCTGTAAACTGAGATAACTATGTCTTTGTTTATTTTTATTTTATAAGTTTATTAATATTTCTGATATATATATGTATATATATATATACATATATATATATATATATATATATATATATATATATATATATATATATACTAACGAATCAGTAGTGAAGCTGGGTGGTATATATATACATATATATCTAATTATACACATATATATATGTGTGTGTGTGTGTGTGTGTGCATAGCCAATGCGTAAGAGGAAAAGGAGTTCACTTCCACAAGAGGAGACTCATCTGGATAATGCCAAGCTCAACAATCATTATTGGAGCTTATAAAATAAGATACCAATAGTGTGAAATGAAGTCACAAAAATATATAATGGTAGATATATTCATTTAATGAATAATGAAATACAAGCACCATTTGAGGGATGGAAAGGACACTTTATACCAAGTCATTTCGAATCATAATGCTTCTCATCAGAAGAGTAGAGAAAGTGCTAGGTAGCATGGAGGAGGTGCAGCGTGTTGCTTGGAGTCCATTAGGTGCGAAAAAGACTTAAAGGAATTACTGAATGTTGGGGAAAGCTTTATTGAATTCTAGATAAATAAATAAATGAGATGTTGTCATATATAGTGTGATATATAAACTTGTATATGGTATTTAAGATAGTGTAGCATAGGGGTTTTAGGGTTAAATTGGGCGTATATTTTGGTTGCGTGGTAATTTATTTAAACGGTTTGTGGGGTGTATATTTTCTATGGAGTATTATTTTTTACAGGTGCAATCGAAACGGCAAATAGCGGCTAGAAAATCGCCTATAATTTCGGGAGTGGATTAAATGCAAGGTTGTAATATTGATTAGGTAATATACGGCAATATTTTTAAGTTTCTTCTGTTCTGATGTATGGAGTGTGATTATAAGGGGGGCGATCGGAGGATAGGATGGCAATGTCTATGGGTGCGTTTAACTTTATTACCATCCTATCCTCCGACCGCCCCCATACTGGCATTCGAGCAGAAGCTTAGACGTTTGAGGAAAAATGACAGTCAAACCTACGTAGGGTTCGATAAACAAACCGAGTGGCATTTCACCAGATGATGTAGCTCTTAAAGCCTGGAAGACACTTCCGACAAATTAAAGCAACTTATGTTAATAGAGGAGTTTCAAAATTGCGTCGCGGAGGGTATTGCTTGAGAAGATAGATATAATGATTGGCAAAGCCATGTTAGCGGACGAATCCGCAATAATCCACAACCTCCTATAATCCACGCATTTACGTAGGAGAGAAAATTAGCTGCCTCGGGAAAAACAGGGCAACACAAATTCGCTGATAGGAGTCCCGAAATTTTTAGTTAATCAGATGCTATTGTGATTAGATTAGAAACATACCTTTAACTTGCTTCAACTGCAAAAGGACAGCGCACACAGCGGCAAGATGGCAAGCGACACTAGACAGAGAAATGAATCAGAACACTCTAAATATACCACACTTACAATGTCTAAGCGAGTAGACAGCGAATATGAACTCTTCACGTCTAAGGAATACATTTCCCGAGACAAAATCGGCAAGAGGAGGACCATCAACATTCTAAGAGACATCCCTAGTGTTGGTTGATTACTTGCAGGAGGGAGCGGAAACCGCCGCGAATAAATGGTTGAGAAGAATAAGTATATCCTTGCCCCAGAACCAGAGCCGGACACAAATATATAGTGATCATGATGTGCGTCCGCCAGATTCTCTGAAACCGTTCCGCTACCACGACGAAATAGGTAATAGACGTACTGGTAAATTTCTTTACTAAAGTTTTTTTTTTTTTACAAGGTAGCCACCACTTATCAAGGCCGGAAGCCACTCAGGGATAAGGGTTATTGCAAGTACAATACGTTAGTGTGGAGAGCGATTGAAGTGTTTATTTAAGGAGACGATTAATTAGGAATTTGTTAACGTTGGACTTGAAGAAATCCAGGTTGTAGTCAGGTGGGAGGCAATCAGACAAAACAGGCGGTTCTAATAAAAAAAGCTTTGTTCACGGAATCTACGTTTTGATTTAGGCACAGTAAAAGAGTTAAGGAAAATTGTTGACAGTAGATTCAGCTAGACGGGTGATTTTTGTTAAAGACTGGCGAGGGGGGGCAGAGATTAGAGTTCAAACGAGCACCTGCCATTGAAAATAACGATAAAACAAGGATAGGCTCGCAACGGCTCTTCTGTGGGAGAGAGGTTGCAGGGAAGAGAAAAGGGCACCCCACTAAGCCACGAAGTCTATTTTGTACTCTGTCAAGGCAGGATAAGCTGTTTTTACCAGCTCCTGTCCAGATATGACAGCAGTATTCCATCCTTGGGCGTACTTGGCTTTTATATAGATAGAGAATTGCATCAGTAGTAAGATATCTTTGGAGCGGTAGAAGGATCCCACCATCTTTCCAGCGACCTTGACAACATACTTGATGTACGTGTTTCATTCAAATAAGGAGTAAACGACAACCCCAGAAGCTTGTCTAAACATGGGGCTTCTCCGAGACGAGAGCCATCCATTTCAATTGATGCTAGATGGGGATCAGAGCGTTGATTATGTAAAGATAGGAGTTTGGTTTTAGATGCATTAAAGGTAACCAGCCACGTCTTCCCCCACTGAACCACGCGATCGAGATCAGAGCATAGAGAATCAGAAAGAACTTTGTTATTTACAGCCTTTAATGTGTTGCCGTAGATGGTCGTGTCATCAGCATAGATGACAACGAATGATTTTAGTATGTGTTAAAGGAGATCATTGATGTAGATCATGTGGGACTACTCAAGGCAATATAAACAGATCCGAGACTAATTTAATATCTAAGGTGTTCAGGCAGGTTACGGACCAACTCAGTATTACTCTTGTCCAATCTAGTTCTTACCACAGTCAATCCCGTTGGGCATTTGAACGAGTTCCTGAAAATCCGGAAAACCATGATGAAATCATACTGCGTAGAGCACAACAACGAGCAGAACCGAAGAATTCCTTTCGCGTTATTCGCGACTGGTGATGTGGTTCAGGGGTCTCTAGGATTCAGCCCATTCGAGTTAGTCTAACTAACCAATAAAGGAACGATGGGTAAAAGACGTCACCTTCAAACCCACTTGTCGGAATATGTAATCAATATGCGACAAACATTTTAGAAGCGCGGGTGTTAGCCTAAAATCAGCTAGAATAGTCAGAATACTAGGAAGACCGCGTATGATAAAAAAAACATAAAAAAGGGAATACACCAAAACGGTAAACCATTCAAGACCAGGGACGATACACGGTAAGCAAAAAAAAATAGTTCCCTCAATTAACTAATAGACACCTAGAAAAATACGAAAAAGGACACAAGTATGATGCGAAGGTACTTCCGACGGGTGAAGGAAAAAGCGATGCGAGCTGACCCATGCAGACAGGAAGCAATGGAACAATACCCTCTCGAGGAAAAAGCCTACAAGATTAAACAATACAGCTATTCTGAGAGACTTAGACGCCAAATTTGCGCACCGTCTCCGAAAGAAAGGACAACGTTTTAAAACAATATGCTTACGGTAAGGAAACCTATTCTTAAATGTACCGAGGCGCACTACCGCCGCGGTACACGGCGTGGAATTGAAAGAGGGTAAATGATTAGGCAATACTTTTATCGCCTGTCCGAGAAAATTACCAGTCTCAACAGAGGAAATATGATATATACTAAGACATGAAATAAAAGAACACAATCATACTGGGTGGGAATCACCGCGTATATATCAAACTTGATCGGGCAGTGCGATTCCGCACTGATTATCGAAAGTAAATAACCTTACGAAAGCCGATTCATATCCTATTTCCAGTATGGATGACTGTGTAGAAAATATCGGGCATACGAAATACATTACAAAATATGACCTCTTAAGAAATCTTGGGCTGCCCCCTTAAGAGAACGAGCCAAACAAATATTGACGTTCGTTACCTCGCAGAAAGTGAACGAGTATACCTATATGGACGAAACATGAATCTATATCAACACTTGGGCAGATCACGTCGATATAATCAATAAAGTGTTTTACAGACTTCGGTCAACCAAGTTGAAAATAAACCTGCAGAAAAGTGAGTTTTGCCAGGCCGAAGTGGAATACCTAAGCCATGTAGTAGGTGATGGAATGGTTATTCTTCTAAATGCTTAAACCCGAGAAACAGAAATATACACAGTGTCGAAAAATGTCCGACGTATAAGTTGATTTTTGGATATGGGGAGTTATTATAGCAAGTTGTGCAGAGGGTTAGCAAGAATGATCTCACCCCTGACAGAACTGCTTACAAAGAGCAGCAGATTTTTGTGGTCAACACAATGCCAGAAAGATGTCAAAAAGATCAACAGGCACTGAGCACAGAGCCAAGACAAAATACCCTTTATTTAACCAATCCTTCAACTTAGATGTAGATGCTGGCTACAACAGCATCGAGGCAGTTTTAATTTAACAATGAAAGAAGGAGAATCTTCTACTCCAGAAAATTCAACAGATTTCTAAAAGCCTAATCTACAACATGGAAACAAGCGTAAGCATGGAAAACAAACCTAGTGCACTTTGAAATACACATTAACTCTACTCCGTCCTATATGGAAGTATATACAGATTACAGCCAACTGGTCTACGTGAATAAAGAAAAACAAGAATAGGCGTTGGCTGTTTTAGAGTCTTACGCTGACAGTGTTAAATTAAAACATCAAACATTTTAGAGGACTAGAACATGTGCTATCCGATGCTCTATCACGAAAAGACGAGGCAGGGTAGTAAAAAACCTCATATATGTAAAAAAAAAAAACATGTTTTAAAAGAAAAATAATAAGAAAGGTTTTTTTTTTAATCATGGGTAAATGTGTAACGGGTTAAAATAAAATTTAAAAAAAAACTCCAAATAGATAGATAGATAGATAGATAGACGCGAAATCAAAAAAGGAAAAAAACGATTAGCCCTTTCACATACGACACAATACTGTATACCTTGCAGCAAACATCAAGTTACGCTCAACAAATAGCAATTACTCAGAAAAAACACACACTTAGCAAAGAGCCCCGTCTCCACAGATATACCAACTCTCTCTCTCTCTCTCTCTCTCTCTTTCTCTTGCGCGCGCTCTCTTTCTCACACTGCCCCCACTCTGAAAGGCATGGCAACACGAAAGGACGCCGCCGCGAGGGTAACAGACATCAAACCCGTCTTGTGTCTCCACACGCCAATAGTGGAATTACACGGCATATCTTCCCTCAGTTAATATACATATAGACATATACGTATAAATAAAACCAAGATGACTCCGTTTCAGCAAAAATTCACATATATAATTACATATGTATACGTTAACGTATCTACATATGAAAAGGACGCAATGACTGTAGATTTTCCAATATAGCGGAAGAATGGCAGATCTTGAAAAATGCCAACACTTGCCTTAAACCGTATAGAGACACAGGTATAAATAGAGATGTTAACATCTGAGAAGGGAAAATCGTTCCTACACGTTTCACATTACAGCTGAGGTCTATTGGTATAAAGAACGGTCTATTCCATATCACGCCGCGGAGTTTACTTGTACCAAGCGACAGAACCATTCACGAGAAAACGCTGAAACAAATATATCGACATCAGAAAATGTACATGCGGCGGAGAATGACTGTTATTAGTCAAGAACCAATATAAAAGGCGAGAGAAACTTGATACAAATGTTACCTGAAGTAAATACTAGCAATTGCAACCATATATTTTTCTACAGATAAGTAAACATGTTCATATCTACCCCACATTCTGGCATCGTGCAAGTGTGTGCTTCTACAATTATATTACTTTCCCTTTGCGCTGTTTATTCTTTGATTTGTGCCCTTTTATTTTCGTTAAAGTAACTTCACTCGTATCCATTTAACTTTTAGCGAATTGGGCCTCAAATATGACCTGATGAGTATTGTGATAAAATTTAGTAAAGGCGTTAGAAAAAGTTAGTAAGATGGGATATTAGTTGATTAATTAAGTATTTACATATAAAGTAGATGTTGCTAAAATAATGTTACTGTGAAAACAATGAAACACACCCATTAATTGCCCTAATAATTTAAATTAGTTTCTATCTTTGCTAGATAATCTTGACGAACAACTATATGAATATATTATTTTATTCAATCACCATTAATAAATGACAATGTATTGTGTCTCTTTGCAGTAGAAAATCTGATCGTACTATTTCACCTATTATTTTTTATGATCGAATCAGTTAATTTACTCAGATAATCAATTGCAGTCTAATAAACAATTTAATTTTTGGTGTTAGTAAATAATAGGCCAAAGTAGTATGATTTACTTTTGCAAAAAAACATTCTTCTTTAATATGAAAGATGTGCTACCATTTAACTTTTGTCATGAAACTGCACCACCAAACATTATTTCCGTATTGATGACGTAAATCTATACTCAGAAAAATGTGTTCCTTTTTGTTTTAGTTTTTTTTTTATGTGCAATCATGTTCATATTAAAAACACTTTTTCTGTATATTTGAAAAAAAACTTTACATCTAGGCCATGGATTTGTATTTATTTGCAAAATATTTAGCTAATTTGCATATTGCTTACAACGTTCACATTAGTTTATTCTCTATGAGTTTTTTTTTCCTTTTTTATGGGGCGGTTATTTTTCTCAACTATTAGGTGTAATTATATTCATCAAAATATACTACATGATTTACACTTTCGTACTGTAAATCAAATCCTCTTCTATATATACCAGCAGCAAGTCCGTCATTGCCCTGTTGTACAATAAGCTTAAACATAATATTTTAGTTAATGAGGATTTTGTATTTAATATCACATTATATTTGCCCCCAAATATTGTAGTGATTTAAAAATTAAAAAAAAAATACTCGTGCGGCCCCACTGAGTATCGAAACCAAAACGTTTAGCTTACGATTTATTTTTCCTTTGACATGTTTGCTGAAAGACTAAACATTTCAAAACAAAACAAATATATATTTCGTTACGCATGCATAATCGTAATACTGTTTTTCGATCTTTATCAGGAAAATTTGATCTTTTAATTTCCACAATTACACCGATTTTCTTCGGCTTAAACACAAATATGATGTTTAGCATGCGTTTACTGCACAGTATATTAAGTTTTATGTTGGTAGGTTAAAAACTGACGGAGGAGTTTGGTGGGTATTTTTTTAAAACGAATAAATGTGTATAAATAGAGAGGGAGATAGAGCAAGAGAAGGCGAGAGAGAATGAGAGAAAGAATAATAAAAAGAGAAAGACGTAGAAAGAGATGAATATACTGATTGCTACATAGTGCCCGCATGATCATTTAAATCGGAATAAAGCAGTAAACTGTCTCTTTAGCTTTTCCGACCACTTATGGCGTTTAAACAAAACAAAAATATGCATGTGGCATGACTCATTAGAAATACTAATAGGTCACACACACATACACACACACACACATATATATATTAATACATATGTGCGTACATATATGTATAATTTAGTATAATCATAGTATATATATATATATATATGTATATATATAGTCTTAGTTAAGTTATTTTCATTTTTTTTCATTTATTTGAGAACTATTTAGTCAGTAAATAGTTTAATAATCCGCAATCAATTCATCAAGTTGCTCTCTCAAAAACACTATAGTCCGAATGTTGATTTAAGCGATTATCAGTTGTTTACCATGAAGCACTGTATTTGGGATTGGGAAACAAAGCGGTTTATTAAATTCTGTCTCCCCAGGAGTGTAGATCAAACACTACCCCCTTAATCTTAAGAACAAAAACATGTTAGGGATATTAGATCTAGTCTCCTACCTTTAATTTATTTATTTAGCCTATTCATGCCATAAAAATATCTTCCTTACATGTGAGATTCGCCTGTTTCCAATTCAAAATGGATATATTTTTTAACTTACCATTTTTGCATTTATAAGATAAGAATTAATTAATTTGACCACTTATCGATTCCTACTAGGTTAAGCACTTTATATATTTACATACTTATTTATTTAAACAAATTATAAAAGTTAATATATATATATGCACTGTTTTGTAAATAATATATTTTATGCATTACTAATATAGTTACCGGTGGTTTACTTTATCAATATATTCTTGTTAACTCTGATTTAAAAGCATCAGGATAATGTGCACATGCTTTAGTTAACTGTTTACATATTTTAATTTTGTCCCCACCTTGTTTTATCATTCTTATTACTGAACTAGAAACTGCGGGTATAAAATCTATTACCTTTATATGAACTCGATCTATTCTAAAAAAAATGTGACATTTAGTTTCATAAAACATAACTCCAGGGAAGATACTATCTTTATGCGGTCTACAGTCTATTTGAAAGAAGAAAAGTGTCGTTTTAAAGACAAATCTCACCCTCATATTTTATATCTAATTCAAAAGATGTGGCATGCTTTCTTCTAAGTTCAAAATTCAATTCTAACTCCTTTGGATATATAAGATGTTTGTTTGTTTTTTTCTCGAATTTATCATTAGTGTTTCTGCATATAATATCATCGTTCTAATGTTAAGAACGACTTTCGAAACAGACAACTTCAACCTCCTCATGTTAAGGACGGTTTTCGGAATAGACACCCCCAATCGTTTACACATATAAGATCATCGTTCTAATGTTAAATATGGCTATCGAAACAGGCAACTTCAACCGCCTCATGTTAGGAACGGCTTTCGGTGTATACACTCCCAACCTTCATGGAATCTTTCATGTTTTTTTCTAATGACTGGAAATTCCCCAAGGCTATCAAGGGGAGTTTTTTCTATTGTGATGCCATCAATAGATGGACTACCTACCATTGCTTAACAGAGCCCCATCCACCATCGAGAGAATAATAGACTGCGTCCAAACTGTTGGAATGAAGTTTTTTGGTATTTTTACCTTGCGGTACATACAGCGCCTTGTATTCCCAAATGGTCACCCATCTGGTACTGGCCAGGCTCAGCATTGCTTAACTTTGGTGATGTGGCGAGCACTGGTATGTCAACAGTATTGTGCCATACAATATTTGATACTCATGCAGAGAGTGATCCGTGCTGAAATATAACGCTATTATTTAAATAACCTTATTATTTAAAAAGCCAGATGTCGTTGATTTAGTCGAATAAAAAATAGTAAAAACTTAATAAAAATTAATATTTCTGGTTTTATTTCAGTACTTGGGTATAATCATGTGAGTTATATATGTATATATATATATATATATATATGTATATATATATATATATATTGCATAATTTGTTTGATACCAAACGAAAACAGACAAAAAAACACCGTTTAAGCATTTGCCATGATAATTAACATGAGTCAGTCTAGGTAAGCTTACCAAAATATGTAATTACAAGAGCCCACACCAATAGTAATTAATAAAGAAAGAAAATATAATAAAAAAACTGCCCTAAAATAACAAACGAAAACAAAACAAAAATATAGCACCATGTAAGTGTTGTAAAGACGCTCCAAAATCTAAATATAAATAATGGTACTCGTGCGTCTGTTTATGTATGAAGAAGTGGATTCTAGAATAATAGAATTGACCGGTCTCAGCAAATCAGGTGGGGCGGATTTTTAGAAGCGTACATTTATCATTTTTTGAATTGAGTACTATTCAGCCCATCTCATGGGTATGTACCTAATAACCAGTAGTGCAATGCAATTTACTAGAAAAATGAAAACTAGGTCAATGTGTCAACGTGTAGGAGTTGGAGGACTAAATATTTATAGAGAAAAATAGGGGTATTTTCTATAAATGTACCGATAGTGATTATGTTGCTCTATGAATGTAGTACAACATTTTATTATAACGATTAATGTGTATAAAACTATATTTGAAAACAAGATAACGTAGTGGCTAATAGTCTAGACGTAATACAATCGTATATGACATCTGTTATTGCAAATCTACAATACTTTGGTCGAAATGGGAATTTCTGAAGTAAAATAATATAAGCGATATACCTGACGGGTAAATATATGGGGTGGCTACTTCATCGTTCAACTCTGTAATTCTTTTTGAATTACGTAATAGGTTTTTGGCGTATTATTGCTTTCATAATTTTAGGATATTTAATCTGCATAATGCCGCATATTCGCTTTAATATTAAACGAGGTTGAAATATTCTCAAACTTTAACTGACTGCCTTTGTGAATATTTGAATTCTTTACATGTTGTGTTGAAAGATAACATTGTAAATTCAAACAGAAATATTCTATTTACAGGTGTTTGATGTTAAATTCTGTATTCCTCATTGCAATATTTTATTTTCTTTAAAGAATGACATTTTTAAAACATGCCATTTACGACATCTTAAAGAAAGTGCCTGTTAGTGATGAAAATTATTTCCTGATTTATAAGTGGTTTCTTCAAATATGAATGTTGCAGCAGATGATATAACAAACTTATATATATATATATATATATATATATATATATATATATATATATATATCAGAAGTGTAGTATAATTCTGCGATTGTTACAATAGTATAATAAATATGTGTATTGATTTGAATTACTATTATTTACATTGAATCATTAATGCCCCCATGAGTAAACCTTAAATCATAATTGAAGAATGTTAAAAGTAGGCTCGGGAATTGAGTAAAACTGCGAGATGTCTTTAATAAGTTCCAAGACATTTTTTAAGAACGCTTTTATTGATACTACACCCATGAAACACTAGTTCGAAGTAATCTCGCCCATTTTAATGCATTATTGTACCGTACCAATAAATGTTAGTATATACCATAAAAGTTCTCTTGTGTAAGCGTGTTAATGAGCCTAGTCATATCCTCGCACATATGCTTACTTGTCTTATTACTACACCGTATTAGCTTTTCCGTGAGCTTAGAGAATAATATGTCACACCGTGCAAGGTGTGGCGTATAGGGAGGATGAGCAAATGTGTGGTTGCTCATCTGGGTCAAATAGTATCTGACACGGAAGGAGTTATGGACTGGTGCATTTTCATTGTGAACATTTCATAAGTGTTGGCCTCTTCCGATGGAATCTCTTCCTAAAACCCCTTAAAACCTAAACGTAGTATTCCTTCTTAAATTTGTGTCCAGTGATAACCTAATGAACGTTATGCTGTCAAATAAGAAGTATCATTATTTTCTAAGTGGATTGGCTCAGTCTGATCTTAATGGGACTGCGAAAGCCAGCAGGCTTTTGGTCTCTCGGTCATAGCAGTTGATCTGTTATCCCAGGTAATCAGATCATCATGTACTGTGGGATCTGAGTTGATCATTGTAATAACAACATCTGTCTTAAGTATTTTCTCTTAGACTCTTTTGGGTTAACTTCAAGCAAAGATTCCACATCTTTACTTCTTCGCGAATAATTGTGTGTACATTTTCTACACTGATATCAATCTGTGCACTCACTGTCTCTCTAGACACACGACGGTCCTCATCAACGGCATTATTTGTTTGCCAATCAACTCTAGCGTTCTGATTTCTTCACTAATTCCACATGCGTCTAATAATATCCTGCCTTTCTTGAATCTTATTTGCCACACAAAAACTAATACTTGGCTCGTGCAGGATGCTTCAAAAGCAATTTGATACATTTCATACTTTTCTGTGTTATTTTACCAAGTTTAAAACAAAATCCTTCTTGATATTGTTCTTGTAAATTCACCCCCAACTCCAGATTGATTTTTTTATAATTCACATGCTTGACAATCAGGATTTAGTAGGATGTATCACAGTTCATTCTGTCACTGTTCTTTTGAACATTAAATAATAATAATTAACCAGTCCTCTCATAAGATGTATGAACATAACATATTGCAGTTTTAGGAGTATACGATAATTTAAAATGTTTGTACATAAAGGCTGAAACTTATTAAAGGCGCCTCGTATATCTAATGAAGTAATACCGTTCATTTCATCCTGGTTAAAGATGATAGCCATTCTTATTTGTAATTCTTTACAATGAAAATAGATGAGTGTTTGCAATACCACACACTGCTACAACACGTGAACAAAATTTGCTAGCATAACTAAAGCCACAGCCTGTCTATATAGGTTTCTATATAAACCCTTACTATAATATATCCATCATTTTTTTATTATTAGTGTTTTGTTATCAATGTACCCATGTCTCAAGGCTAAAAAAGACCAAGTTTATCGAAACAGTAACACATATAACTCATGTAACTGGTTAATGAGAAACACGATAGAAACCGCATGAAACAACTTTACATAAATTTAATACAGCATACGATATATGTACATCTGTATGAATGCTTCGTTTGCGATTCTAGTTGATGACACCCAAATACTTTTGAAATCACGATTCTATAATACTATATACGAAATCTGAACTAATTAAAATATCATATTAAAACGTATTTTACGCTCGATCAAAGCCGCCACTTAAGTAGCCTAATATCTAAAATACCATATGCTTGTCTATCTGTCTGCCTGTCTCCATATTTTCAAAGACTATCTTCTTCCGAAAATAAAAGCCCAAGAGCCGCGCTAGGGCACTCACAATATTGTGTTTTTTTACGAATCATTCTTTAGCCGGATCATATAGTCTTTTAGAAGTAAAAAATAGTAAAAAATCGAAAAATCGTGATACATTTTGTACCTTCATCTTATTTATTTTAATTTTAAAGTTTTAATCAGTTCGTACGGGTGTCACCTTCGTGCAGTGGAAACGTAAGCAGCATTGAACGATAGAATTTTGATTTCGGTTTCGATTCTAGCTGATGGCAGCTAAGTACTTTTTTTCTTTTTTATTTCGAAATAACGATTTGTTATGATACTACCAGTGCCGATACGCTTTGCTCGGGCTCTATGTACTGTTCATATATTTACGTGCCTATGTATATATTAAAAAGTGTGAATATGTGCGCTAATGCCTTTCTATATAATAATCTCCCTTAACTACCACAGAGAAAGTTGGTAGATACCGCAGACGTCAATTTTTTTTTTTAATTTGGCCCCAATTGTTACCACTTAGCAATTACGACTTTGGACAAAAAATAGAATTATAAAGTTAGATCGCTGTCCAAGTAATCTTTATATAAAATTTCAAGTCTTAAGACCCAAAATTGGCGTAGGAGTTTGGTAGAATTCTCAAAGGTTAAATCGTGGAAATTTGAGCCTTTAACAGAAAAATATTTCTGGCCGAAATCCGTTTTATTGCATACGAGTGCAACTTTATCTAAATACATATTCGATTAGTGATTAATAAATAATAGACATTTATTAAATTTCATAGTCGAAAAATTATTATACTACAAAGGTGTCGATTTTATATCATGTAATAGACAATAATATATTAAAACGTTTGCTTACCTACATTTTTTAAATATTATATCCGACGAAACGAGAAAAATTCACCCGTGTAGAGGAATGATATATTTCGAAATGTTTTAGTAATTAACTATGTTTCTGTGTATTTCTGAAATCTACAAAGTTTAGAACGGAACATTCCAATGTATTCACGTGTAGAAAGACTCACTATTTACCGGATAATTATTTGTGTTATATATTACTCTAAATGCACATAATTCTACAGGTCGTAAATAAAACTTTTAATAGGGCGATACAGAACATACAATGCGAATTTATTTAAGTCTTCTTTTACGGCATTTAGACAGAAAGGCATGCTATATTATTTATGACCTCACATGATGCCGGTGCTTCAGTTATGGGGCAAATATATCAAGATAAAGTTATCTATAAAACAAATATTTCAACACATCTTAGAGGATGTTTTAGTAATTAAATAGTCGTTGCTAGTTTAAATAGAACGGGCGTAAAATCAGTGTTATCATAACGAATATCTCATTTGCCAGGGACACCGATTCGCTTCACATTCTGAGAAGCAAATACATATTTTTCAGACATACCTGCGACAGGGTAATAAGATTCTAATGCTAAACTAGAAATAGGAAGTAAATCATATCTACCAAAATGCAAACACAAAATGTTATTCTTTCCGTAAATGATACATACACACTTATGTTCGACCAGTCCACAATACATTTAGCTGAAATCATAATTGTAGGAAGAGGTGCTTATCAGGTTTATAACACGCTCACTAGTAGTCAGAACAATGACAGTGCTTTATATATACTCTAACGTCGTTTAATGCAACTCCGACTGATATATATATATATATATATATATGTATATATATATATATATATATATATATATATATATACATATTCAGATGAAATCGATGATAATAAAATCGTAAACTTAGAGAATAAGCAGGGAAAAGTTAATTTTCCTTAAACCAAACTAATTTTAAAAGTATTTTAAAAAGCTGCTGATGTCATCATGTGAGAACAGTCTGGGATTGGAGAACTTTAATTTTTCTGATTTTCCAAAACAAAATAATATTAATTGGCAGAATTATTACTTATAAAATCCATTAGATTGTACGAATGGCCTTTTTTTCAACAAACATAAAACCCTAATATTAAGAACTATTTATTAGATAACTATGATGATAATAATAATAATAATAATAATAATAATAATAATAATAATAATAATAATAATAATAATAATGAGGAAAAGAAGAAGCATAAACAGAAGAAGAAGAAGCAGAAGAAGAACATAGGTATGGAAGTGATGCAATTTTCCTCCTAAGCGGATTCCTGTATATATAATTTAAGAAAATATGTAAGCTTAGATAGATTTTATACTAGCCACGTATATCTCGCCTACGATAGCCTTTTTATTCGGTCAAGTTGATAAATATATTTCTATTGATTCATTGATGCGGTATTGTTTAAAATCAATTGGATTCTTGTCCAATGTCTTGCTGATTTCTTAGATAAATCTCGTTTAGAACATATAAGTCTGAAAAATTCGCTTTTAATCTGGATTTCGATAATATTTATGGAGGACGCTCGGACCTAATGTTCCGTTTCAATCCACAGGCTTACGTCTGATTTTCTTAATCAGATCTTGTGTTGACAGTCAGTTTTATGGGCATCTTCCCCTTTCGCTGTGATGCAAAGTATAACGATGGCGCATCGCTGAATCGTGGAAAATAAATTACGTGATGAGCTTTAGATTGTCAGTCGGCAATAAACACTTTATTTTATCTGATTTGTTGTTGAGATTTGAATCAAGAAACGGAAATGAATTTAAGTTTCGAGAATATCTTTTGTTGACGAGTTCTGAAATGCGGATTTATTCCAATTATTTATGGCCTCTCATGATGCCGCCGCTTCAGTTATGGGGCAAACATATAATGATAATGCTATCTATAATGCAAATATTTCAATACAGCTAAGAGAATGTTATAGTAATGAAATAGTCGTTGCTAGTTTAAATAGAACGGGCGAAATATAGATTACTACAAACAAGGGGGTTTTCCATAAAAAAGTAACATATTAATTAATATCGCTTTAAATTGTAATTTTCTCTGCATATAGAAACGCAATTCCATATCTCTTAATATACTTATACTCCTTACAAAGTAGTACATTAGAAGAGTAAAGAAGTATTAAACAATACAAAAGAGTGTGCGTTTTTGCACATTTTCACTTAAAAGACATATTGGCGTAAGCTCTCCTCACGGCCTAAAATCGTGTCTAACAAGGATCTATGAAAGTTAAGGTTTCAAATGTCTATTAACACAAAAATCATACTTCTACGGGCTATTATAGCATAGAAGTGGGAAATAGGGAGGGAATACCATCGTTTAAAATCACAGAAATAAATTGCTAAAATAAAGGAGTTTTTGTTATCTATGGATCTGCACAGTGAAGGGATGAAATTAGCTTTTTTTTTTCAAATTAATCCGGAGTATATATTTCAAGGTGTGTTCATAAAAGTAAATTCCGTTTAGGTCTTATAAATCTAGCAGAGATATGTCACATTAGATAGATGTTTGAGTTAGAACCTAAGAACTTCGTACAAATATACAATACAACTTATAAAATAAGGGAACGAAGCATGTGATAGATTCGGTTTGTTGAATTTTATTTTAACCGGACAAGGTATATCCCAACACCATCACCTCCGTGTCACAATACCATGCGTAGTCATGAGATGTTTCATTGCTGTCAATGTGCTTTCTTGATGCTTGTTTCTATGGCCGTTTATTCGTATTAGAACTTTGGACTACCATGTAGATTAAAGTTGCTTTGCTATGATTACACATATAACTTAGTGCATTAGCAGTTATAACTAAAAATACAATATAACAATACCGAAAAAACAAATAAAATGTGATATATTTTCATAAGTTTTCAATTACCTTGCTTTATGTTAGTTGTTAAATAGAAAATTTCGTGCGATTTTATATTATTTTGTCATTATGTAAACTAATTCCATTACATTCCATACTTTGTATATATATATATATATATATATATATATATATATATATATATATATATATATATATATATATTACCCATTTAACTTAATCTCCGAAACATTGTGGAAAGCATGCCCCGACGAAACCAAACAGCAAGTGATATAATTGTAAAACCACAAAATATGTTTTAACATATACCTCTCTCATATCAAATAAGAAATTTCACATATGTAATATAACATATTATATGATATCTAGCAGTAATAAAATATCTGTGAAGAAGTATTTAAAAATTACTTAAGAGAAATACGCACACGTAAAAGTTCCACTTAATCATGTCAAGATCTGTTACACTACCATTTATTTTATTGTTTTTATACGTTAATGTAACGAACGTCGACAAACAGAAACTTGGATTTACATAAATTATGCCAGACTATTTTCTGTGTTCACTACACACTAAACGTATATAAGGTTCGGCTGATACCGCAGGAGATTATCATTAAAAGTCAGAGAGGTTTAGAAGTATCGAGTAAGAATACAAGATGGTGGTTGTGAAGTGCACTATGAGCTTTAAACGGCCAATTGCGACCGAAATCCCGTGAACACAAATGACCAGTACTAGCTTGAAAATGAAGATAAACACATTGAGAAAATGGAAAGTCATTAGCTAGGTTACCGAAATAAGTGGAAAGTATTCGGAATAGCAAGATTCTATTGAACACCGCTTATTATTCGCAGTGCATATTTACTGATTGAAACTCACAAAAAGTACAAAAATAACACCTCTATAATACAACAACAGCAGCATCACCATCTTCACCAGCACCACCACCACCACTACTACTACTACTACTACTACTAATAATAATAATAATAATAATAATAATTTTTCTAATCATGTTACGCCTGAGTAACATTCTACTAAAAAAAAAGAACAATGCACTCATTTCATGACATAATTTGGTTTTTGATACCAAAGAGCAAAAGAACGAATCTGAATAAATAAATAAATAGATAAATAAATAAATAAATAAATAAATACCAATACCTTAATTAGAAGTTGGGCAAGAGAAATATATTAAAACTGAGGTGATTTTAATTGAAATTTGAAACGCTTGAGACCGTCACGGAAATACATTATAAATGGCTTAATCAAACCGGCAAGCCAATTATATTTCAAACGTTACAAAAGGCATCAATTTTAAGATACAATTTTAATGAACCAAGTAAATAAAAAGGATAAGATATTCATCTAAATATTCTATTGAAGCCATACCTAATTTGAGTATAGGGAAGACTGAACACAACATAAGGCATCGAACTACCAAACCAAACACAGATTAGGGCCCGAGAGAAAAAACAGGATGAAAAATACCTGGGTGTTCTGCAAGCAAACACAATTAAAGACACAGAAATAAAAGAAATAATTGGAAGGGAATACCGCAGAAGAACAGCAAACCATCAATGTACAAAACTATAATTGTGTAAAAGGTAATAATAAGGCGTAAAAACTATACGAACAAGTTCTATTCTGTCTTGTTTTCTTTTTCACATAGAGTTGGTCAACATCATCCTTTGGATGTAGTGCATTGTGCATGGTCATGAGTTTCCTGATCTTCTGATCGAGCCTTCTCAATTCTTCCTTGTCCAACCAATTAACGGTTCGGAGTACCTAAGTGAAAGAAGTGAACATAACCGAAGTCAATACAGGCGATGGGCTGATAAAATATCGACGAAAAATAGATTCCTCCTTGTAAAAAACAGTCGAGGTTAGGGTGAGGAACTTAGCGTTTTTGGCCAATTGTTTGATATTTTTTGTCCAGACGCCGAGCTTCAAAATGATACTGATCTTGTCAGGATCCATCCCCTCTGTCGACGGATTTTTTTGCGAGACATACATCCATACATTCATACACGTGAGATGTGTATTGTTGTTAATCATAAAAATATATCCAAAGTATTTGATAGCAAATTGAAGTTCTCAGAGAAAGAAGAGGAGTGGGAAATATTAGAAGATAATATATAACTCATTGCACAAGGACAGACCTGTTTAGAAATGCTTTCTGCTTTTGACAAAAACACTACATCGTGTATTCTTTTTATAAAATAGTCATTACTTATCCTGGCCAAAAGTCCACTCGAAGATAAGGGCACATTACTATACAGTAGTCAATGGAAAATGTCGTAGTAATCAATCGTAGTGGAAAAGTGGGTAAATTTTATTACTTTAGGGGACGGCTCATCAAGAACTTGTTTACGTTGGATTTGAAGACAACCATATTGTAGTCAGCTGAAAAGCTGAAACACGGATCAGATTTTCAGAGGCGTGCATTTCTAAGTAAGAAACTTCTTCGCTTAGGTTAAGACACAGATAAAGAGTGCGGGAAATTATTGATAGTTGTTTCAGTTAGACGAGTGGTTCTGGTGGACCATGGATTGAAACTCACCCGAACACTTGCCATGTTGATTGATATAAATCTGAGACAGGCTCGCCACGTCTTTTCTGTAAGAAAGAGGTTTCAGGTAAAAGAAAAAGTTACCCCCCCACACTAAGCTACAAAGTCTACTTAAAACTATGTAAAGCGTAAGCTTCTTCTAGGAGCTGCGGCCGATAGGTGAAAACAGTACTCCATCTTTGGACATACTTCGCCTTTATTAAAGAAGACAATAGCATTAGCAGTGGGATATCTACTGTAGCGGTAGAACGTTCCTACTTTTTCCCATCAGTCTTGGCAACGTATTTGATGTACGTGTTTCCTTTCAGGTCAGGAATAAAGAGCAAACTGTGAACCCTATCAAAACATGGAGCCTCCTAAAATCGAGATCAATTTATTTCAATTGATACCAGACGGGGATTTAAAGATTGTCGATAACAAGATCGGAGTTAAGTTTCAGATGCGTTAAAATTGACCAGCCACCTCTTTCTCCATTGTACTCCTTGATCAAGATCAGTGGAGGGAGAATTAGATACAATTTGGTCGTATACCACTTTTGAAGTGTTACCATGCATAATGGTGTCGTTTATGATCTTAGGGTGTGATTTGGGGTATCATTGATGTGACTAGTAAGAGTGTTGGGCCCAACATGGCACCTGAAGAACTCCAACATTAATACGGTAAGTTTCTGATTTTTGCCCATCAACCACAACTCTTATTTACCTATTAAAGAGAAATCAGTTAATAATTGAAAAGGTATTTCTAGCTATACCGAAGATGGAGATTTTCTGGAGTAGCTCTATTTTTTATTATACCCTATAAAAATCCCTTGATACGTAGAGCAATTGGCCTAGAAAAAACGTCCTGTCGAGTTATTTGCTTATCCTAGTGTATATCTAGTAGAGCGAAAACCATATTGCATGTCACTGAGGAGGTTATTATTGCTGAGATGTTGACTACTTCTCTATTTAACACAGATTCCATCAACTTATTCATTAAGCACAGGAGATTGATTGGTCTGTATCATGAGGGAGATTACGGATCACCTGAATTTTAAAATACACGACGTACTGATTGGGTCTTCAAGGGAGCGTGGAAGCAATTCTCTTTAAGACAACACGTGCACAGCTATGGGAGCTAGTTTGGGTTGAAACTTTTTGATCACTATAATAGGAATGCCGTGAGGGTAAGTTGCGGTACTGGAATCGAAGTGGTTGATTACCTTGGCAACATCACGCACATATGTGTTTTATGTCACACAACGTGTTTTAAGACACAGTAAAAAGTACGTCAGTGTACGCCCCTGATCGTATAGTGTACAATTTGCTAAATTGGTTTGAATATAAACCGCTGCAAAGGTACTTTGGATTTGACGGACTTAACATACAACTCTCTTGCTTCGTGTAGTAGCTTTTAGTTGTTGCTGGCAGTCCTGAATACAGTTTTAGTCTCATTACATCTATTAAATTAGAAGCAATTGGAATAGTAATTTCTGCGCGAAATGGCAGTAGCACATTGTGGTGAGACCTACGGTTGGAAGTTAGATTTTTGGATGGATTGTTTTGGAAGGGTATTAAGCGGTATGTACCTACAATTAACATTCCGTCAGATTGGATATAATAGAGAACACGTTCTCTGTAAACATGGAACGCAGATGTAGATCTGATATAAATGTATGGAAGCTCTTCTTTTTCAGCCATACAGTATCGATATACTGTATTATTGAGAGTTATGTCAAAGACTTATTAGATGTTATATTTATCCTAACTGAGACAATCGAATGGTCGGAAGATCCCAGTGGAGACAGAACGGAAGATAAACATAGCTAAGGGAAAATTGTTAGAAAAATGTTGTTATTCTAAAGTTCGTGTCCATGACTATCAGGCAGATAACATCAGTTCAAACGTTTAGTTCCAGCACCCTAGTAGTGGCATGAATACAAGGATAGAAATAGAAACAAAATATTTCTGATATATCAGGCGACGGCTCGTGCGCGCAAAAAAAATATTGTCGATGTAGATTATGACTTTTTTCGTCTCCGATTATCAGAAAAATCACTCGTAATAAACGAGGACTAGGAGACAAATAAGATTTACGGGAGTTGGCAACAATGTTTCAAAAAATACTCCCCATTAAATAATAATAATAATAATAATAATAATAATAATAATCAAAATAATAATAATAATAATAATAATCAAAATAATAATAATGATGATGATGATGATGATGATGATAATAATAATAATGATGATGATGATAATAATAATATTAATAATAATAACAACATCAATATTATTATTATTAATAATAATAATAATAATAATAATAATAATAATAATAATAATAATAATAATAATAATAATAATAATAATAACAAATACTCTACTTGTTAGGAGTTCAAATGACCTGTTTGGGGGAAAGTATAGCGATGTTTATGATTAGGGGAAAGTATAGCGATAAGTTCCTCACTAACTGAAAGTTATGTAATTTTGTCTCGAGTGATTTTCGACTAATTTGAATCAAACCTGGGTGTTATCAATACAATTCCAATACAATTAAAAGGATTATTTCGTTAGGTGTTTATGTAAAGATTTGAACATGAATGACGAATGGATACCATATGACTCTGCTATAAATTGTTTACATTGACCAATGTTCTAAAAACTGTACTTAAATAATTTCGAAATCCGTATTTTAAATGTTTGCGCTATATATATATATATATATATATATATATATATATATATATATATATATATATATATCATTACTGGTAAATCTGAAGGGAAACCTGTGAAGGGATATAGAGAAAGTCGGAAAAGCAATGGTGGCATTGATAAAGATAAAGCATTACGTGGGAAGTCAATCAAGATGAGAGATAACTACAAGAATTGCATTTCTAATTACATACCTATCTTAATCTCAATACACAGTGGCACGGAAAAATATTGAATACACTACATTTTTTCTTCATAACTTTAATTATTGTTCAGGATTTTACCTAAAATTTTGTCAGTATATTCCTATTATTAATCTAAATTATATTTGGAGTAGTAAAAACAAAATCAAAGTTAAGAAAGTTTATATTAACGGAAAATATGAATTAACAAACGCAAACGTATTGGATAAACTTTTAAAATATTCTTTTTTCTGAAATACATTTAAATGATGTGTGCTTAGCGTGTTGCAAACGAGTTATCACTGATCATTCACGAGAGCTTTATAATAAAATAATTTTATAAAATTCTTTGTCTGGGGTCACTCCTTCAAAGTCAACTAGTTCAGTTTTAGAAATGCCTAAAACTAAAGAGCTGTCCATCGACATTCGTCAAAAAATCATTTATAATCACAAAGAAGGAAAAGGTTATCGAATAATATTAAGGCAACTTAATCTACCACTTTGTACAGTTGGAAACGTTATTAGAAATTTTAAAACCCTGGTGAAGCTTTTGGAAATCTTCCAATATGTAGTCGGCCAAGGTAATTAAATGAAAAAAAACAAGATGGGTTAACAAGAAAGGTAAACATCACTTTTCTTACTCGTGGTGAAATTCAAACTCACCTCAGAGAAGCTAGGATTAATGTGAGCAAGGATACAATCAGTAGAGTTCTAAATCGTGCAGGTTTTGTATCAAGGTCCCCAAGAAACGTTCCATTATTGAAGCTTAAACATGTCAAATCACGTTTGAATTATATTTAATCATATGGGGAAAACCCCAATACTTTTGGATTGTTGGTGGTTGTTTTAGTTTTACGGCATATCAATCCTTTTCAGGTTATTTAATGCCGAATTCAAAGTTTGAAGAAAAATGTAATAGAATATATTTCTTGTTTTCAAGTCGGTTTCTATTTCACCCATAGTTGGGGCCCTAACAGGTACTACCACTCCGGGTCAGAGTTGACCTGGGAGCAATGGCAATTAAAGAGTGGCTCCACACTCTGCCAAATCCCGCAAGCAGGGGTCTCACCACTGGATATAATTTAAGGTAATATCCAGGACCAAAGAATTTTGGAACAAGGTGATTTGGTCAGACGAAACAAAAATCGAAATCTTTCGAAGAAACGCAGCAATATATATATAGCGTAAAAATGACACCGCCTATAACAAAAAGAATACGATTCCTATGGTAGAGTTCGATAATAGTATGGCGGTAGTTCGATAATAGTATGGGGTTTTCTTCATCAAAATGTACTGGTGAATTAGAAATCATCGATGATAGAATTAATGGGCGTATGTACAGAGAGATTTTGGAGAAAACCCTCCAGAAATCTGCTGATTTCTTGGGACATAATAGCAATTTTCTGTTTCAGCAGGACAATGATCCCAAGCATGCTGCCAAACTAATCAAAGAATGGCGTAGAAATAACAGAATTGACGTTTATATTTGGCCCAGTCAGTCTCCAGACCTGGATCCCAATTGAAAATTTGTGGAAAATATTGAAGATCAATGTTCACAAGAAGAATCCACAAAATATTCACCAACTAGAAGAGTCCTGGGAAGCAGAATGGCGCAGACTACCTGCATCTCTTTGCCAAAAAAAAAACATGTTTGCAACTATGAAAAGCGATTGGAAGCTGTTGATCGCAATAAAGGCTATGCAACCAAATATTAAATCAATGTATCCAGTACTTTTGCGTTAGTTTATTTATATTTTTCCTTTAATATAAACATTCTAAACTTTAATTTTGTAATTACTACTCCAAATATTAGTTAGAATAGGAATAGGAATATTCTGAACAAATTTTAGGTAAACTGTTGGACACTAATTAAAGTTATGAAGAAAAATGGTATGTATCCAATACTTTTGCGTGGCGCTGTATTTACTCAGTAATCACTGGCCAGTTGTATCCCTTGAATACATCCTTTCAGAAAAAAAACTTTCTCGCAAAAAAAAAAGAAATGATATTTGGAACTGGACCGAATTTTTAGGTCAAAGTAAAATCCTGCTCCAGCAAATTACATAGCATTAGTATGGAAGCGTCTAAAGTATTCTATATCACAATTAAAAGTAAGCATGTTAGTTTAATAGGTTAATGTGATTGTAATTCATATAATGGTAATAATAATGATGATTATGATGTTGCTATCAAACAATTGCATGTAAACAACACGGTTTAGATGCAGTTTCTCTATACTCTAAATAGATTTTTAAAAAAGATGGCGGAAGATCATTTCCGAAATTTACTGGGGAAATTATACAGAGTTTACAATGAGTTAAATTTAAAGATATATGCACTGTCGGCCGTTACTTATTTGCCACGCAACAGGCTTACACACAATGCTGGAAAAAACGGTTTCTGGAAAAGAGTTGTAAAGACATGCTCAAAAGAATGTGAATAAATTAGAAACCAACATTTGAAAAGGAATAGAGAGCGCAGGTTACAGATGGCTGCAACACAACCCTCGGAACCAGTCACCATCGATATTTTTTGTATCTGAAACAAAGAATGCCTATTAAGGATGGAGTGCAATCGTACACGCCACTGCAATTTGGCAACGTACTACCGAAACGTAGAAATGCATGTTGTTCTTAAACAGGTTCTAATAAATAAGTTACTTAATACCGTGTTCATTTTTTTTAAGTTTAACAAAATAATGTTATCATATTCATTTAATATAACGACATGTTATATGCTAATGGAAGAAAGTGTAATGAAAGGAGATTATCGATTATTTTTGAATGGTGATCTTTTAAAATGACTTGAATACAGAGATGTAAGAAAGCGTGTCAGTACTTTCCCTTGGACTGTTTATTTTAGCCTTGATTTTCGATTTCAACGTCGGGTGCAAGGCGAAGTGTCCTGAAGTAAAACTTATTTTATTTAATTATTTGCTGTGAATTAACGATCAAGCTAATTAAGGTGTGTACATAAATTTGTCATTAGATTGACAATTACACCTATTTCACTATTATTAGTTCGTAAATATCGTGCAAAAATAGATTTTCTGCTGAATATCAATATGATATAAATATACAAGGAACAGAGGTTGCCTTGAAATGGTGGAAGCGATTAATCTAATTTCGTTGTTCAAAGTTATAGCCGCGACTGAGGACAAACAATCTATTTCCGTTTTGATAGTTACCATTTTCCCTTTCCTCTGTCGGCGTGAAGCGATGTGCATTTCTATGTTTGCGGGAAATTATGAAGGCGTTTCTTATTCCTCAATAGACATTGTTTGGCTGTGGGACATAATAGTTTTCCGTCCCCGTTTCCGGTTCGACGGACTTATGACCACTTCGCGTGCGCGCGTCATTATTTGTTCCTGGGCGAAAATAAACGCTGGCGGTCATCGTCTAGTAGATTTACAAGTAATTTTGTTTTAAGACTTCAGAAAGTAGGCATGTATAGACACATTCCCATCGTAGTAAACAAGATGAGGTATTACCCAGCGAAAAATTATTTGGCAACTGTATAAAGAATCATGAGCAGAGGTTCTAAAATAAAGATACATTGATTATAATATATTCAATTTATTTTACATGTAGAAAGTAATAGAGGGTAATCGTTTGGAATACTGTTTTAATATTCTTTAAAGAACGTGATATTATTTACACATTACTACTGTTTTAAGGTTTTTACTTTAAGAAATAACTTAACGTTGTCAAATGCAGAGTAGTATGCTTTTAAATCGACTCATATTAAAAGCAGACTTTTCTTCTGTTTGCGACTGTGGCTGTGGCAGTCAAAATTTTGTTAACAGAAAATGCATTGCGGAATTGCTTATATTAATATACGCATATACATATACACACATATATATACACATACATAAATATACATATATATATACATGTATATACATTATATATATATATATATATATATATATATATATATATATATATATATATATAAACATAGAAACAGGAAATATTACACTTTTGTAGAGAAAAATATGATCAACTTCTTAGTGTCATGTAGAAATAATTATACATTCCAGAATTAACGAAACATAATCCAGTAGAAACATATGTATAAGTAAACATATAATCTGTTCACTGTTTAACTCTAGAGAAGATCTAAATAAGGGTGGGATACCTGCATTCTACCGTTTAGTTTGCTTTGCGCAGAATACGATGACACTATAGTTTAGGTCAGCTTTCTAACTTTTTCTCTATATACTGCATTCATTTTGGAGAAAATAAGCTTATGCACATCTGCTATTGGATCATTTCTCGTAATTTTAGAAATCCATATTACTTTCGACAAAACACGTAAGCATGAAATAATGTTTACTCCCACAACTGCCATTCGTTCGAAAAACTACGATTAAGTCGGACGGCAAACTATAATAAAGTTGCACCGTTATTTTGCTGTAGTAAATAACTTTTTACCGCCTGACATCACACGTGAATTTGAAAAGCTTTATAATTACATATGCAGAAAAGTCCGGCATATAAAATCTCCAGTAAGTTGTTTCATATGATAGAGGTACATTCGAAATGCCTGTTTCTGTTTAAAAATCAATTGAAACAATGAACTTTGCATTTACATTTTAAACTTTGTATTTCAAGCAGCTATGTAAACTTTATTTTGTAAAGAAAACAATACGTTCTTTACAGTGCAATGTAAACTGCAATGTATTGTCGAATAATAATTGCGGGAAGGCATGTGCATCTTTCTTAATAGAGTTAACTAATGGGTGATTTCGCCAATCCCGACGACAATAAAATATAGGAGCGTGAAACATTCGGTTATTCGATGTTCAATATATTTGAAAAGTAACTTCTTTCAACATATGAAATCGTTGATGCATATTTGAGACTTGGTTTGTTAACGTAAACCAATCAAGCTTGTTTTGTTAATTTTCAATTTTTCCTAATGGCCATTCCCCTGAAATAAAGAAAGAACCATCTTGTAAAAGAAGCATGATTATGTAATGGTTAAAAAGGCAATAAACAGAACTTAAACGTGTGTTCAATGAAGTGTGTTATGACAAACATGGCTATATTATTAAACAGACAATGAGTTCTACTTATTACATGTGTAACATGATATTGCTATGATTATTTTGTCTTAACACTCGTGTGTTTTACAAGTAATCTAAACAAAAATCAAATAAGGTTTAAAAAAATATTGTTTGCTAAACCAAATAAACAGTTCTGTAAAAGAACCAAGTTTTTAAAATTTGAAAAAAAAATGATGATTAATATTAGCAAAACCTTGGTTTTTTATATATAGCTGAATTGATATTTATTGAAATTTAAACATTCACAAATTCACGCACACAAACACACACACACACGCATATATATATATATATATATATATATATATATATATATATATATATATATATATATATACTGCGTATCAAATTATTAACGAATTTACCTTTTTTAAATATGTAAGGAATGAGTGAATAAAAATCCAGGAAACATTTAGAAACTGCTTACAATACTATTAAGTTACTTCCTCCGTGAACCTTGGAAAAATCCGTTCTCACGTTGTCCTCTGCACATTTCCCGGTCGATAACCGATTAAAATATTTACCCAAATCTCAATACCTCTTATTAGAAATCTCGAGTCTGTAGGCTGAAAATTGACGGAGTAGTTTGGTAGGGAAATGTAAACATACAGACACACACGCAGAGAATTTCACTTTCACACCACACATACACACGCACACACACATACGCACACACGAACACATACATACACACACACACATATATATATATATATATATATGTGTGTGTGTGTGTGTGTGTGTGTGTGTATAGAGGAGTTCACAGATTAAAATCGATTCTGTATATATACCTCCTCAACCAACTGGAACAGTTTTTATAAATTACCAGTCTCCTCCCACGCACAATTATTATAGATATCGCAAGACGAATTCTAATGTGTTACCTATCCTCTTCTCTTCTATAATGCTGTGAAGAATAAAACTGCGAAATACCATGGTATAAAATGTTTTAATTATCCTATACCCCTAGTGTATCACGATTATCGAATAAAAGAATACATCCATGTAAATTAATACATATTTTTGCACTGTCGTTTTGTTATTTCCTTAGTATTCTCCATCTCTCTGTCTCTCGCTCGCATATATATATATATATATATATACATATATATATATATATATATATATATATGTATATATATATTTATATTTATATATATAAATATGTATATATATATCTATATATATATCGCATATATATATATATATATATATATATATATATATATGTGGGGGGTGTTAACGTGTGTGTATGAGCGGAGATCGCAAATTCATCGATGCTGGCGAACATATACTTTTCCTCTCATTATTCCATGGTGGAGTAAGTGCTTTTCTTCCATAAAAATGTTTATACTGTTCATGTCCTTCTCGATTTGTGATTTCAGTACATTCATCAACCTGTATATTTTTCATTTGAATTTTCTTTCAAGCTCAAATAGAGCAGTTGACACATTTTCAGGAACAACTTTAATTCCTATAATGTTAGACAAAGTATGTGCAATATTTAAAAATCGACTCAGGTAAATTGGAATACATTATTTGTATCATTGGTGACCCCGACGTTGATTTGTGATCGTGTATGTATTCCTTTCACTTCTTACAGTATACAGATTAAGTACAACTTATTTCCACTTCATTTGTTGTTCGTGATCACTTAGTCACACCTTTAAGGCCAATATAAGAATGTAAATTATTAAATGTATGCATGAAAAATACAACATGAAAGATGAGGCCAAAGAAAAAATAAAATTACATATGGCTTAATATGAGGTACAACATCATTAATAAATTATGTACAATAATTCACCTCAACACTGTGCTAAGATATCAAAGACATAATTGGTGTGTTTATTCTAGAATTTCCTATTGATTATTGGCTATACACACGCAAGTGCCTAATTTCCTGCGAAAGTCGACGTATGTAACTTAGTAACCGGGTCTTATAATTGAGTTAAAGCAATACCACCCGGCAAATTATACATGCAGTATATATATATATATATATATATATATATATATATATATATATATATATATATATATATATAATTATCCACTGACACTTGTTATATTTTAAATACACACACACACACACACATATATATATGTATATATATATATATATATATATATATATATATATATATATATATATATATATATATTATAAGCTCTATTTCCTATATGGTTTTATCAAGCTTTTATATCTGGCTGAGATAATTTTATAAATATTAATTCTTTAATATTTATAATTTACTTTAATTTTACAATCTTGGATCATTTTGGTAAATTCAATTGTAATTTTCATTATATATACATGTATATATATATATATATATATATATATATATATATATATATTTGTATATATTTTTATATATATATTTATATATATATATATGTATATATATATGTGTGTGTGTGTGTGTGTGTGTGTGTGTGTGTGTGTGTGTGTGTGTGTGTACCGCTCCCCATGTGGCTGTACCAAATTGCTTAAAGGGAAAATGATTCCCTACTCGCATTTAGGATAGAGTTCACTTTCGTAAATTGAATTAATTCCAAACGCATCGCAAAAACAAAAACAAATAACATATATATATATATATATATATATATATATATATATATATATATATATATGCATCTGTGTTTGTATAAGTAGCCTGTTTTATACACAAATACACAAACATAGATTCATATGAACAAGGTGCTTTATAAAAACGCTATTTCATTAAGTATATATTTATACTATTATCACAACGGCAGTTTGTGTGTATGTGTTTGTGTGTGACTGAGTTCCTTATCTATTCGGAAATAGCTTGACTGTTTTTTTACAGGAATATAGCACTACGTGGTATTACAAATTACCATTAATACAATATTAACATGTATTAATGGTAATTTGTAATACCACGTAGTGCTATATTCCAACGGCTCCGCAACATATATTTCTACAAATCATGGGTCAGTAAGAAGTAAGGGAATTAAACTTGGAGAAGTTTCTATATCGGATACATGTAACGTGATAATTGATCTATCGAACAGTTTGGTTGAAGTGGTTTTCATGACGTCATTGTGTTTAGTCGGTAGTGACTACCATGCATCGGTCATCACAATAGTTGAGCTGTATTAAATAAAAGACAAGGCTTGAGTGAATTCTATTTGAAAGCAAACTAATCATCTGTGTCGTTAATTTTCGAACTCTGCCGGATGGTCAGCGACAAACGAAACACCAGCTGTCAGGTTCATATGAAAATCTCTATTTAACCGCCACACAATACATAAATACTTCGTTGTATTTTATTGTGTTTAGCATAGAATGCAGAGACTTACACGTATAATTATATCGTGATAAAGTAATTTTTCATAAAAGCGTAGAAGCTGGAATTAAAATAATTGATTTTTTATTGTATAGTACCATTTGCATGTCATTAAAACGTGGATCTATGTTAATACACTTGTCTGTACTAAATACAGCTATCTATCTATCTATCTATCTATCTATCTATATATATATATATATATATATATATATATATATATATAAAGCTGAATGTGTGTGTATCTGGTAACGAATAGGCTCCTATATGGTATACAATATTAAAAAAAACTGATTGCGTATAATGATAGAAGATGTATCAAGCCACAGAAATGGGTATGTTTGATCTGGCAGAACGGTGGTTCATCAAAATTGTGGGGTGTGAGTTCGCGCCTGGTCCACAAAGTATGGAAATATAAAAAAAATAAAAATAAAAAAATAACGTGTAAAACTGTTTTTTATATAGATGTACATAATAATAATTAAATAGGGGTGGTATGATAAAATGGTGGGGCTGCGTTCGCGTCTGGCCTCCATAGAATGGAAATATGCACAAACTTTAATAAAGACTTTTCATACTTAGCTGCGTAAGTATACTTTGATAATTATGTTTCAGTTTCAAGAAATATGGTATAATAAAATTATGTGTTTTCGTTTGCGCCTTACCTCCATGAATATGTCACAAAGTTTAACAAGGTTTTTTAATATAGATCTATAGAATATTGTGATCAGTTTTTCAATATGAACATGTGTGATATAATAAATTATGGGTTTATCTATTTTATTTTTACTTTCATCATATGTTGCTTTGGTTTTGATACCCCCAAATTCGAAGCTATCTCTTTACAACCCTTCCTTTCATAACCTATCATACTTTTATAAATCAGAGTCCATTTTCTGTAGGCTGTTTTTTGAACCCAGTCAACGACGTGTACGTGTGCTAGTATATGTATATATATATATATATATATTCATATATATATATATATGAATATATATGTATATATATATATATATATATATATATATATATATATATATATACATGGGATTAAAAATTGAGACGGAGAAACTTTGAGGCTCGCCACCACCATTTAAATTAAACCTCGTCAGATTTTAGCACTTTTAATCATCACACACAATCACACACACACACACATACAAACATACCCCCACACACATATATATACATATATATATATATATATATATATATATATATAGAGAGAGAGAGAGAGAGAGAGAGAGAGAGAAAGAGATAGAGAAGACGATCATATTGTAATCAGCTTAAAAGCATGTTATCGAAAAAACACTTATACAAGCTGTTCAAGGAAAAATTGTTTATGGAAATCGAGTTAAGATTTAGATACAGATAAAATAGTGGACATTGTTTCTAGTGATTTAATCTGAAGTGCTATTTAAGAAATTTAGGCAGGGACGGCCACGGATTTCATCCTAGGATCGTTTCAAACAAGAATAACGATAAAGTAGAGATAGGCTCACAAGGATTCTTCTTCAGTAAAGAGGTAAAGAGTGTAGAAGCCGGTTTGTAAACCTATGAATTGCATGATAGGTGGCTATGATTGGTGATCCACAAATCTGTAAAGGGTACTTATTTTATGGCGCATTTGGTTCTTATATAGAAAGATACTTATGGCAGTAGTGAGACACCTTTTTGGGCTTTACAATGAGGTTACCATTTTCCTAGCGAACTTGATCAAAGATTTGTACAAGTCTTATATTTCAGATCAGAAATGAAGATCATTCTTGGAAGCTTATACCAGCAGACATTCAACTATATCACTTTGTTCTAAGAAGCTATTAGAGCGTTAGTGGTAAAAATATTAAACATATATGGTTTGGTTGTGTTTAAATAACCCAACTGCATTTAGCCTTACTTGCATAACCTATCAGCGGGCGTAGAAGATAGGCTCTTTTAGCTCGCTGTTGTGTTGGCATAAATGGAAGTGTTGCATGTATATATGTCGGCACATACACCTTTGTTTGAATTGATGAAGATAATTAAATTTGATAGAATCAGGATGCCAGATTGTGTCTTTGTGCCTCACTCTTCTGCACATAGACCTAGCAGCGCAAGAAGATCTGAGGGTTTTTAAAACATTGCCAAATATTACATAGCTGTTAATCTTGCGAAGTAGACCTTCATGCCAAATCATATCACATGTTTTTATATGTGAACTCAGTGTTCTAAATTAGAAAACGGTCGATATATATATTGATTATGTAAAATTCTAATCATTACAAGGGCTATATATCACACGATTGCTTGCCACTGAGTAGGTTAATATTGCTGAATAATGGGAAGTTTCTTTATTAAAAAGGACTTCAAACAATTTACTCGTGCCAGACTAAAGACAACTTGGTGTGCACTACAATTCAGAAAATCATTTTCCAATCTTTTTTTTTATATTAAGCAAACATAATAGGCTTTTTATTGTGTTAGGAAGCAATTATCAAAGTAACGAGTGAACAGCTTTGCAAATTGTGTGCTATTTCCGGTTGAAAATCTATTACTGGAATATTCTTATAGGCAATTGTTTTCATGGCATCAACATTTTTTTTATTTATGTTGGCACCATCATAATCTGTTTAGTCTGACCCAGACCGCATAATGTGAGGTTTAATGGGAAGTTTTTTTGTTAATGATATTTGGAAGATATGTACTTTGTTATTACCTTTTCACCTCACACAAGGAAAATGCAACGTTTATATGAAGGGCTACCAACAGATACTAAAGTAGAAAGGATCATATGAAGGGAGTTGAGTAGCAATACTCTTTACACATGCCATTTGAACTTTTCCAACTCAGTAGAGTTGAGAAAACACAAACCCAGAAAGATAATTCCACAACCTGACAGTTCTGGGGAAGAAACCATTAGATTAGAAGGCTTTCTTACATCTTGGGATCTCTACTGTGTAGGACTAAAACTTTGCTGCTTGCCAGGTTTGTAGGGGGTATGTACATCGAGGAGGTACAAGGGTGTGTAGGTCATCGGAGCATCCACAATTAAAATACATGCAATTCTGTTAGAATGATGCAGCATTTTGTTGATGGGACGGAAATTGAAGCTTAGATGAGAGTTCATGCCCATCAGTGTGTGGACTCTTTTTTGAACCCTGTCCAGTAGTGAGAGACTAGTAGCAGATGCACCAGCCCAATTGTGACAACAATGCTTCAAACATAGAGGTACAAGATCCTTTCAGGCTTAAGTAGCTTTAGATCACGGTAGAGAGAGAGTCCACTTTCTTTGCAGCAGCCTTGGCAATGCTCTCGATCTATCTGTCTCAAATCATGTTACTTGTAAACGCTAAGCCGAGAGGTTTGCACGAAGTACTTTTAGGTAATGTACCCTTAGCCATACTTATTAGCGGTTGGGAAGGTGTATTCTTATTATTAAAGTCAAACGCGCTGAGTCTTGGAAGCATTATACGTTACCATCCATTTTCCCCCATTCCACTAGAGAATGGTAGTTTCCCTCTAAAGTTTCCGCAATTGCCTTGGATATGTGTTGAATTTTCCCTCCGTGTAGTGTATAGAGCGTAGTATTGTCAGCATATATATATATATATATATATATATATATATATATATATATGACTACCGTGCTTCTCTCCCCTGCCTTATAAGTGCATGGCACATACATTAAGAGATTACAGTAAGAATATCTGCAGTAGGACTAGCTTACCTATTTCCATATTATGGTCAGACAGAAGTTTAACAACTGTAAGATGGGGACTAGAGTTGGATTAATTATGGTCTCAAATGCAGAATTCATGTAAACTTGTGCCACATCATCAGTTCTGCAGCAGTTAGGAAGGCATGATTAGTAAAGTCATATGTTGAAGAGTTTGGAGAGAACTAAAACAACCTCAGTGGGGGGTTTTATTAATATTACAGCCGGGATAAGATCAGGTCCACATACTTTTGAGGTGTGTAGGTTTTGTTTGATACCTATACTTCAGAAGGTGTGATTTTCAAATAATCTGGTATAATTTTCTGTAAGCAAAATAAAACCACAAGAGGCAATAGTTTGCAGGGTCTTATATAAAGCTTAAGCAAACTGGCGAGCATGCATGTTCACTTTGCCAGTTGTCGTTAGAACAACCACATAACTGTTAAATACTAGGCGAATTGTTGATTGTCCGTTATGTCCTACACGGTTCTAGATTTTTCAGAAACCATGAGCTCCTAATTTTTGTGCGTCACTTTTAAAGTGGCTTCGCTATATTTCTATTAGATGTCGCTACTTCTTTCTTATAATTACTTCCAGCTTTTTTGAAACTGTGTTTGTTGTACTGGTCTTATGGTGGATAAATATGTGATATTAATCTAAAATTATTTATATATATATGTATATATAAATATATATATATATATATATATGTATACCTACTTCATTTAAACACATTAATTAGTATACTAAAGTATGAATTTATGCGTAAAAGTAAAGTGTTTGCTTTAACAGTGCTCAATACGCAGGTAGAGCTAGATATTTAGTTATAAAATATACATGGCGATAAAGCTACACAAAATATTCCGCGTTTCACCGTTAGGATTCATCAGGCTTATGCGAGAATTGCTATATATATATATATATATATATATATATATATATATATATATATATATATATATATATATATATATACATATTTGTTAACTCTTATACTTATATTAATAGCATACTTTACATATAAAATAAATGGCCACATCAATAGTTTATACCGATAATTGACATTACATCTATATAAACTATATTCTTATTAGCCATATTTTTATCCATACTTTAAATAATATCTATAAAGTAAATACTTCTTACTTTGTCTCTTTTAAGTTAAAGTAGGAAATGCTTCTGCATGAAAATTAAACATAAATTCCGTTATCATTTCGACTCATAATAAAACATTTCATCAGGTTTTATTTTACTAATATGTTTAGCATATTTCAATCCATATTTTACCTCATTGATACCAATCGAATATTTACAGTCTATGCTTTATACGTAACCGTCCCTTACGAAGGGGGCGGTATCCTTCAATTGTATTATAATTCTTCTTCCAAATAGAATGTATATATCCTTAGTACTACCTGAGTTAATTATAACTAATTATAGGGGTGCGCAGAAATATCTGGTCCTAGCAGGGAGCTACACCTCTTGGGGCCGATAGAGCCCAGATTATTATTAGGTAATCCGGGGAGAGGAAGACGTTTTTTAATTTTTGTCCACAGCTTGTCTAGAGGGGTGATCAAACAAACTATGGGTCTGCAAGCCTTAACTGTTTATGGAGTAGAAATCATTTTCCTATTTTTTCCTATTTCCCACATTCCCTAATCCTGAATTGATTTTTTATCCAAACAGAGGAGTGTTATTAAAGGACTCATCGAAATTAACTATTGTTCGATTTTCTTTCTTGAATAGGGCAAGAATTCTGTCTTCCGCTTTCGCCTGATATTTTTATCCTTAAACTGGGAATCTCAACTATGCTTTATCGCTACATATTTTTACGCGATGTTGCTGGGCCACTTTTACCTGAGACGTACCCACCGCCTCTCTGATGCCGACGGTTCAACACCACAGTGTAACAGGTGGTCCTAGTCTTTCGCGGGAATTCTGATTACGTTGGAATAATATATTAAATGGACTTCAAGATAATTGATTGTGAAACCAGGCGGGATTACATCAGAGACGGTATATGTAGTATTACTTTTTCTCTTCCTGCAAATTAATATTCAAGTATGGCTTCCCGATTTATCATACCTAATACCAGTGCAAATAGACACATATTTACAGTAGCTAGAAATAATTATAAGAGTAAAAAATTCGCAGTTATATGAAACCACACTGAAGTCAAAGGAAATTGCATTTAGTCGCAGAATATAGTAACACGATTTTTAGAAATTTTATTATAGCTTCATAAATAATATGCAATACATCATTCCCTTACTATCTAACTAGCTTGCAGTACTTTGCTTGCCGTACGGTTTACCTTCAACTCCAAAAATTAGCCCCTCAAATCAACCCGTTATCTTTGCGGACATCTTCTACACTCGATGATAAGAAAATGACCCCTTTTTATCCTCGGTATGTTAAAAACGCACATATTTCAATGTCTGTGGGAAAGATTATATCTTTGTTACACTATTTAAAAATTTCTCTGTTGATGTAGCTCCGGTTCAAAAAGTTTTAACAACTGCTTTAAGGCATTTAACTTTTCTTGGGCGCTGGAGAATTTCTTCCGTTATTTTATTTATTCGTAATTCTTGCAAGGAACTTGATGCCCAAATAATTAACCTGCTAGTCTTCTTCCTCTTTTCACCACGGATTTTTAGTCGTAAATAAAACAATCACTAATTTACCACATCATAAATAATAACAAAGGTGTGCGGTTTAGACAAGAATGTTCTACTGCAGATATCCTAATTTAAAGTTGAGAACGTATATACTCCGCACTGAACGCGAAGTGTGATATACTTAGCTATATCTTGTTTCTTTTACAGTATTCTACAATACGGTTTTTTCATAGGAATTAAAATACAGAGGATGATTCGACGTAGCCTATATGTTTTAAATAAGATAAAAATACAGGCTGCTCTGCATGATTATACATTAAAAAAACATAACGTAAATGCAGGTGGGCAATTATTTCTGATATTTATAAATGACCTCCCTGATAAAATGCTTTCTCATATGGATATATTTTCTGAGGATACTAAACTCCATAAAAAAAACTTGAGGGAAAAATGAGAGAACACATAAAATATAGCTAAGGCATTAGAGGAAGTCCTTCCTGGAATAGAGGCTGTAACTGGATTATAATATTCAATGTTGTCAATACTAAACGTGTTTTTACTAATGATTACAAGAAACGTTCTCATCCATCGATTTCAATGTCTAATAATACACAACTTGAAACACTTTGTAGAAGCTCCTCGATACAACGTTCACAGTAAACGAATCCAGGTAAATATATTGAATTAATATATTTTAATGTTTCTAGTTATAATTTATCATAAAAGTACATCAGATACTTACGGAAAGGAATATGTAGATATTAACAACGTCCTTAAATGAAAAGTGTTTCTGCGGAACGATATGTAATCGACTATATCGACCAAGGTCGTTAGTCTGTTTCGGTCACCACTGTCACTTTCAGCTTCCAGATGCTGATGATGTATTATATAACTCTCAGTAAAAGGAAAAGTGACGTAAATAGTTGAATAAATATAAGGCAAGTCATAGGTAACCAGGCATTTCTTTTATGAATATCCCTTTATGATAATATAATGTTAGCTGATTTAGCATTTTAAGGAACAACTTAACTAGACACAATAAACGCTATTGCCACGAGGCATTATACCAGTATTTAGCGGTAGTCATTAATCGTATAGTTGAAATCCTAGTAGCACGAAGTGTATGTTTCCATTTCGGTCGTTTTTTTTGTTTTTTTTTATTTTTATCTGAGGGGCTGAGACATTCATTTTGTATAGATACAGAAGACCCATATAAAAACCGTTGCTTCTCATTGTTAGGCTAAGTAATTGCATTGCTTAAGGGCTATAACGCCCCAAGAAAGCATACTGATTGAACTGCTCAGTCAAGTTCATAGTCCACCATGCTTCTGAACTAGGGGTTTTCGCTTGATTCTCCTGAACTCATAGTCTTGTACCACATATTCTGGGGGCTGAAAAGAAGTAAACATAAGTTTGTCAGTTTTGATACAGCGCCTACTAGCGAAAGTGGTCGCAACAGTTTTCTATATTAGAAACTGGGCCAATGTTTTGGCATTGTGTATGAGTATTCTTAGGTGTCCCGCTATGCCAGGTGTTTGCATCCCATTTTTGATGAGGATAAGTAGATTACTGACTGTCTCAATTGCTAACTGTGCTACCCAGCCATTATGTAGTAGTTTAGAATTCTATTCATTCACGATTCTGGATTATTTTTTCAGCCTTTCAAATTATTGTGTCATTATGTACAGAAAGACTGAAATCGATTACCTATTTGGATTCTTGATATGAAAATCATAAACATGGCTCCTATGTTATATTTAGGTATTATATACAGAACCCCATGTTTTATTTCAGAAACTTTATATACGAGCGATTTTTGAAAAGTTGGAACATTGATTCTCAGTATAGTCATTACTCCCCTGTATAGTTGGACCCATCACGATCTGAAGACCTTATCTGTCCTTGTCTTGGCTCTGACTGACTTAACCAATTATCGATAATCTCATAAAAGATAATCTCCTCTTCAAAATGCCGAGGAGGTATTTGTCAATTATATTATACTAGCATTTCCCAAATTTACGTACCCTGTATCTAAAATGTCGAGTCTGTAGACTTAAAATTGACAGAGTTATTGCGTAGGGAAATGTACACAGACACACAGAGACACGTTCACTTTTATAGATATATAGATTACAGTGACGGTTTCTTATAAAATGTATACTACATAATATTTTAGCAATAGCAGGCAGCGACCTTCTGATTCTGTTAATCCCGATAAAATTGTAGTTAGTCCCCATTTTATCAAGAGAGGGCAGAAAGATGCCGGATCGATTCTACCATGGTGTTTTTCATCATTGTTCAGTTTACGAATACTATTTTTAGATTAAAATTCAGTAAAACATGTAAAAAGTGAGGTGCTATTCAATCTTTATACTTTCTGGGTGTTAGTTAATACGGTTTAAAACTCTGTAAATCTATATATTGTCAGACTATGAAATTTTATTCCAGGGAATGTGAACTAGATTGTACAGGTTTTTTTCTTACAAAGTGGAGAGAGTGACGAGGTGAGAGGGGAAAATTATTAAAAAGCTGTATTCACATTTTTGTAAATGATTGTATCCACATGTTCAGCGTTCAACCAAATAATAGTGTCTAATTTTATAGTGAAATATATAGAGGGCCTATTCCTCTTCGTACTAAAAAAAAACATAACAAAAACACACAGCAACACTGTGAAAAAATTGCACGGTTAGTTTTAGTACACAAGCAGGTGACCTGATTCATCGTTGTAAGAATTGCATATGAGGATAAGTAGAGACGTACACATATCTTTCAGATCCACGTATTGTAATTTACGGCTTACGCGATATTTTCCATTATCTGTATGGATTACAAAAGGACACCGTCATTGAATAAATATTGCGTCTTATAAACGACCGTCTCATTCGCCGGAAGATACAAACTTACTTGGATTGTCAGGCTTTATGACTTCTACGTAAATATATCCGTCTGTAAGCGCTGCTTTTAATGAAGATGGACGATATACAAATGTCAGTCATGTTAACGGATTCTCATAAAACGCAACGCAGTAACATTGAAATGCGACTAACAATAGATTCTTACATTACCAACGTAGTTATCCATAAAGTGGTCCAACATATTATGAGTAATGCTTAACGACAGGTGCATATAGATTTTTGAATTTTCAAAAAATATCAAAAAAAAATTCATTATTGATTTTAGGTGAAAAGATTTGAAGACTTATATTGGATTTTGAACTGAAATCTAGATAGTTAATTATAAAGATATGGTCATCAATTATCTTGCACGCCAGTGTTTTACTAGATGTTACAACAATAATAGTGCACAGGCAATTTACTAATATAAGTCTGTTATTGCAAAGTTATGTGTCTGTTTTTTAACGAATTAAGGAAGTGCTGAACCAATAAAAGAAGCAACATTTTCTCGTCAAGATGTTTTTTGATAGCAATTGTTATTTCCAGTGATCTTTTGCGAACAATGGGCTAGCAATAGAGAATGGGTCACTTTAGTTGGATTTTTCATGCACATTACTCTCCTCACTCTGAAATCGACAAATCCATTTATAAACTGTACTGACGTAAATTGCATCAGGATTTGTACGCAGTTGGCGGTAAATATGAATCACTTCATTTAATTCGACCGGGAGGACTTTACTTACGCCTCTCTTTATCTAACGCATATCCATGACAAGGTGTCATTTCTTAGAGCCAGACAGCTTCAATATCGATTACAGAAAGATGAAGTATTCAGGTCATGAATGCATAAATTCAATCATTACAGCAAACAACGGTATTTTCAAACCTGCCTGATACATTCTGATCACTCTGAATAAAATCACATTTGGAACGCCTCACGGAGGAGTGAGTTCTTCTGATTTTTATGATGTAATGTATGGTTTTAATTGCGAACCCCTCAATGTAAGAATAAAAATAAATAAAAATTTAAATTTTAACAATATATATATATATATATATATATATATATATATATATATATATATATATACCGTTTATATAAAACTATAAAACAAAGCACAAAGACGATGTATCAGAGAATAATTAAGTTTGAATTGTTGTAGGAACTGAAGTCACGCATACCCATCTCCGAGCATATCATATCTCTCTTGCACATATTGATGGTGTGGGAATCGAAGGACCCAGCCCGGTTAATCAAATATGCCTCGGCAGATGTATATCATTGAATACTTACATGCAGATAAATCTGAATTGAGTAACATTCGCTGTTAATATCATCATATGTAGGGCATTGCTTCGTCGATTCCAGAGTGCCGACAGAGTGAGGCCTCAAAATATGCTATAAATTATTCTTTTATAATAGTAGTGATAATGTAGAAATGTCACCATTGAAGCACAGCCGATCGTGATAAATGTAATACACTCGTTTTCGTAGTTCTTTTAATTTTTAGTTTTAGTGTTTAAGCGGCCTTCTTAGATGTTTTTAAAAACGCATTAGTTTTAATAGCCCGAAACCATACCATTTTTTCTGCAGCCCAGGGGATGCCCTTTAATTTCAGATAAAATTAGTCCCTCATTAAATAACATAACTCATTGAAAGTATACATATAAACTACTGATAATTATTTACTAATTCCTATTTGGCATAAATTAAGGAACATGGTCTTGAACATTATACTTTTACGTATTGTAAACATTGTTTCTCTATCTTTTCACACGATTCGTTGGGAGTTCAGCAAACACTATGCCATAGAGGTTCTGTCAAACCTGGAACAGAATATTGTTATCTATATCTTACACAGAGCTTTATGTGTGTTTTAGTATTGTCGCATGAATACTCTTTCGTAATAAAGATTCATATTTTATAGTTCTCGCAATTGCGAATATTAAAAATTCCACAATATTAAAAACATATTTTATGAAGTAAGATTACACTCTAAATCAATTACTCGCAAAATTACAATTTCTTAATCCCAACGTTAAGTATTGGTTACTGTAGTAAAAATGGTTAGAATTACATCAACAAACCATGCACTATCTGGAGAGAGCAATCGTTACACAGCTGAATTGTTCTGCGAAACAATTTTTGCATTGAAATTCAGTTCATTTTTGATTCACAGAAAATAATTTTGACAGAAATGTGTTGTAGGAAGTCGAATGTTTCTGTCATGAATGTTGTACAGGGGAAAAGCAGACATTTAAGTGCATCGCAGCATTATCTAAGAAGATAACGGTATAGGAAAGATAAACTAATATATTCTCTGCTGCGAAAAAAGAAATGTAGAATGAAGGGAAGACATATTCCATAAAATTTCGAAGTCAATATTTTACTTTCTCAAAGCAGAAATAGTGATTACTGAGGTTGTTTTTTTTTTGTGTGTAACAGCAGCACTCCACTATAATAAGGATTATACTCGGATAACGTTATGTGATAGAACTATGATACATACATTTTAAGCAGCATTTATATCATATTTTATAGATATTTTATATTTGATGCGTATTTTAAAGATCAGTTGTTAACTTTTATAAAAACATGGAGTCAACAAAATAAGAGAACCAGTAATTTTAACGCATATTAAAATAGTATTCAAGTGTCGGTAGTGCAAATAACGAGGTTTGGTTTTAGTTATTACACATAATTAGCCATCAACCATAAGATGCAGTCGGGAAGACAAAATATCAGGGGAATCTTTATGACAGATATACCCAATGTGCTGTGTTATGTGCGTAAATGACCTTAATCTTAAGATGAATTCGATTTTTTGACAAGCACGCATTTAGACTCTTTCTCAAGATACTTTAAACCACATTAACAGCAATAGAACAAGGACAAATTCTAACGCTTACAAAACTATCTTTATGAACGCAATTCCTATCCTGATGATATGGTTGTATGAGGAAGCGATTTTATAAGTGACTCAAGTTATCCTAGAATATATATATATATATATATATATATATATATATATATATATATATATATATATATATATATATATATATAACGCTCACATTTGTGAGTGGCTTTCATATCACAGAATACTATATACATTTAAACATTAACTTTAATCGTCATTAATAAGAAAATTGCGTTAGCAAATATTAGATATCTTAAACTAACTAAAATAATTGCATTATGCAATATTTCTCCTTAAAATGCTTTGGTAGATAATGCCAGTACTACTGTTATAACTCGAAGTCTTTCCTGAGCACGGCGACGTACATTATTTTATGTCAAAAAGTCTATTAAGTAAACCCATAGAGCAAGTTTACGTAAAAAATAGCACGTAATTTATTTCGTGTAATTTTTCTTTGTATATTAGATAACAATAAATGATCGACGTTTCCCGGTATTCATTGAAAATAAACACATGATCCACACTTCTAATTGCCATAAAAGTAGGTGAAATCGTTTGATTTTCAATCAAATCGATTAATTGCTTGCTCGTCGGTGCAGCAGAAGATAGTTATACATGCCTAATCATAGTGAATTTGTCCTGAACTAAGTGCACTGTAGATAATATATAGCTGATTGAATAAATTATGTTTATATATATATATATATATATATATATATATATATATACACGTGTGTGTGTATGTGTGTATATGTGGGTGCGTGTTTGAATTAAACTGTAAAATGCAAATTCAATTATCGTGGTTTATTTTGCTTTAAACAAACCTATTCATTTAGACCGGCCCCTGAATAATAAAATTACATATTGTGCGTTTCATACACGGGCCAGTTTTGCATGTTTGAGTATAAAACATCTTACATTAAAACGGGTAGTTAGGCTGTATAAGGATGTTTACTTTGGTCAAAATTAAGCTGTTTCGTCTTTAATAGAATTTATGAGATATCGAATTGTTATTGCCATCAGACGTATCTCGGAACACCCCTACACATATGAAGTATTTTTTTAAATCAGTCCATACGTTCTGTAGTCTATCAGAAAAGAACTGTCAGACACACAGACACACAGATAAGTGAGTTTTATATATAAATAGATTTGTTGTTGTCATCGTTAGATGCATCTTAACATTTATAAAAAAACATTTGACACTTATTTTTTCCAGCCTGACATTTTATGATAAGACGAATGATCGTAAATATGTTCTCAATTACTGACGAACATGATCGATGTAATGGCCTAATGTCGGGTCGTGAATTGACTAATTAGATAAGCAGATGAGTCGGCCATTTTAAGCACCGAACAATTTTATTACAGAGAATTAAAAAATACGGGGTTATTTTCTACTTTTATGGCTGTTGTATTTTTTTGTAAACAAAATAAACATCAGTTATTTGGATTTGCTTCAACAATTTTACTCATTAGTGATACACCATATTGATTTAAATACAAATGTGTTTGTTACGGAACAACATGTATTTATTATTAAACGATTTGCTTATCAGCGGAAAACTTTTTCAATTAAAATTAATATTGTAATTAGTACACCGCTATTCCAAATACTTCCATTCATTGCGATAATGTTGCATATAGTGGAGATTCTTTCCCTTACAGTTTCGAATAAGACTCCTTGAAGCAATTTATCTTTGATCATGAAGCATTTTTTGTTGTTCAACATGTGGTAATCTCATCTACCAAAATGCTTGTTAGAGATTTCTACTTGCATTGAAAGTAAGTGATCAGTCGATAGCTTTTTTATTGACTGTATTGTCCTTTGGTGTATCATTCTTGCAGACCACTGCTTTTAATACGTCCTCTCTTCACGGATTAAATCCCCGGTCAAAATTCCATCAACTTTAGTCACAATCTTTTTATATAACCATATGACGTTATTATCGAATTTATGTAAAAACTAATTTATCTGGGAGCCTTGTAGTTTGTTATTTTTACATTCTTATTTTTTAAACGATTCTCTTATTCACTTAATCATATCGAGGTTTGCTCTAGCTTACTATCTCATTCTTCAACCTTTTCAGATGCAGGGAGTTTGCATAAAGTTTACTTTAACATTGCCAATGTCACATAAATAATTTGTGCATTCTTCTATAGAATTATTATTATTGATATCTAAAATTATTACTATTATCATTAATATTATTAATATCATTTATTATTATTATTAATATCAATATTATTTATTATTATTAATATTATTGATATTATTGGCTCACAAGGAGCTTCACACATGCCATCTAAGGTATCTCCTTGAAAGCAGCGTGTGGTGGTCCATGCAAGCTAAGTTACAACAATTATTCCCAGGTTTCCAGTAATTTCAACCTCTTTTGATTATATTTGCAAATACATTCGCATTATCTCAACAGCTGCTTGCCATAAATTTCTCGTTGGAAGCGGCGTTTGGCCTTCACTAAAATTAAGTGGCAATTAATCTCCCCAGGGTTCGAGACCGAACATATCCGGCGGAGTCCTGGTCAGTTCCTCTGTTTTTCTTTCCTCCTTGACTCTACTCGGTTATTTGGTCTCACTCTTTTTTGCGCGGGGGGGGGGTTAATGTGGCAATATGAGGATGGGGTGGGGTTAGAGAAATAATGGATCTGCGGTTTCAGTGTCCTTGGTCCCATGTAGTGTTTCGTGTTTTGCGACTTTAAACTGGAGGAATTATCATCAGATAATTTTAAATGTTAAATTTTTTGTGCAGGGGCTGGTCTGAAAAAATAGACGCTGCAATCAGGCGCCCTGATTTAATTAAACTTGGAACGAGCCGAATTTTACTATATAAAGTTTAGCCGAAGACGTTGAACGGTTTGTTTCGTTGAAACAGGACAGTCGTGCATAGAGGAGAACGAACACCGCACATTAAAAAGATCCATCAGAGAAAAAAAAAACTTTAAAAAATACCAGAGGAACAAACAGGGAAAAAATCCACCTGGACCCTGTTGGAGGTATGGAGATATATATTGGTGCAATGAGTGCCCCTATATATTAAAATAATGTGACATATGCTACTACATAAGGCATCATATTGTAGGAAAAAAAAATCTGGTAAAAAGAAGATGCCCATTAAACCTACAGGAATTTAACCTGAAGAACGAATTATCCGGAAATATGTTCAGGTTAAAATATTTAAAAGGAAAGTAAGACTACAGTTTGATAGTGGGTCTGAGAGTTTCATTATTAATGTACATGCATGGAAGAAGTTTGAGAAACCTGCTATGATTAAATCACATAAAACGGTGAGAAGCGTCAGTTATGAAAATATCATTTTCGAAGGAGAATTATTGACGAATATTTTTTTGTAGAATCAGACCGAAAAAGCAAAAGTTGTTGTCATGTAGAAATCAAATAACATCTTTGAAACTGGTCTGTTCGAAAAGTTTGAACTATGGGATGTGCCTCTAGGCTCTGTTTGGCAGAAAGTTGAGGATTCGAATGTGGAGACAGAAGAACTTTAGAGGGAGTTAAAAAATAATTTTCCAGCCGTATTCTCAGGCGGTCTTGAAAAGTGTACAATAGCAGTAGCAAAATTTGAAGACAAAGCTAACCAACAGACAGGGTTCAGAAAGAAAAGGAACATTCCATACGCCGCTATAGAACAAACAGATGACCAATTAGAAAGACTCGAAAACATGGGTGTCATTGAAAAAATTATCATAGTGAGTAGGCTGCACCAATAGTTTACATTAAAAAGAAGATCAAAGAGATTCAGGATTGTTCCGACTTCTCAACCGGCTTAAATAGGGCATTGCAAGAGCACAATTATCCGCTTCAGAGCCCTGAAGAAATATTTGCAAAACTGCGTAGAAGGAAATAATTTTCTAAAATCGACCCCATATTTGCAAGTTCCAGTCGATGAAGAGTGTTCAAAGCTGCTATGTATCAATACCTATAAGGGGTTTTACAAGTTTAACCGACTTCCTTTTGGGGTCAAATCGCCCCTGCGATTTTTCAACAAATAATGGGCATTATTTTTAATGGGTTGGGTTTAATGAGTTCATGAAAAGCGCTAGCAAAGAACAACACAAGGGGCATGTAAACCAAGTATTCGAAGGATCCAGGATTATGGATCTAAACTAAAACAGGAAAAATGTACGTTTTCCATGGTGAAAATAAAATACTCATTGATGAACATGGAGTAAGGCCGGATCCCGATAAATTGAGTGAAGTAAGAGACATGCCTACCCCAGAAAATAGTGTGGATCTACAAAGTGTTTAGTGTTTGGGGAATTACTACAATGCATTCGTGCCAAATATGCATAAACTAAGATCACCCGTAAATGAAATGTTAAGGAAGTTCCAAAAATGAGTTTGGACGCAACAGTGCGAAGAAGCATTTCAGGAAATGAAATATATACTAACGTCTGAGTTGTTTCTGGCACACTATAATCCCAAGCGTGATGTTGTAGTTGCAAGAGATGCCAGCGCCTATGGTATTGGAGAACAAATAATATACAAAATGGATGACGGAAAAGTACAACCCATGGCTAATGCATCTCGGATACTTTTTTCAGCTGAAAAAAAATCTACTTGCAAATTAAGAAAGAAGCGCCATTAACTTTCCGTTAATGAAATGTCATCGTTTCCTGCACTGTAGGCAATTTCTCTTACAAACAGATAACACTCCGTTATTAACGATTTTCGGATCAAAAAAGGGACTATCACAACATACGGAGAATAGTATCCAAATACGTGGTACCAACATTCTGAACTACAATTTTCAAATAGAGTATGAACCATCTGAAAACTTGGTCTTGTAGACGGGTTATCAAGGTATTTAGTCTGCATAGGAAATGGTAATAGCAACTATTCAAGTGGATGTTTCGGTAACAAAAAAATATTTTATGTAACACGATAACAGAACTTCCAGTAACCTTTGACGAGATTAAGAGGTAATGAATTTATGAGAACGAAAGAGAAAATCAACAATAACCAATTAGATTAGGAAAGCTATTCCCTTTGCGATAACGTCCTGTTACATAGCCACAAGGTGGTAATTCCTGCAACACTACAGACAATAATTCCCAAGGAATTCCATGTAGAACATCCAGGCATATCAAGAATGAAACGCCTGATGCGCTCTTTCGTTTTTTGGCCAAACATGGATCACAATATAAGGAAAAAGGCAGGGAGTGTAGAGGATGCGTCTCTCTCTCTCTCTCTCTCTCTCTCTATATATATATATATATATATATATATATATATATATATATATACATATATAGTGTCAATAATGTCTACATTGGTGAAAAGGAGCGACAGTACTCGACTGCATAGCTGAAGGCTAGTAAATTTTACCCGTATTACTACCTTTGTACCTGTCATGTTAATACACTTCGTTTGCTAAACCAACCTCGACGTGATGTACTTCTTTAAGCTTGTGTTACGACACAACACTAATGAGAAATGAGAATTATGGTGGAAGAGTAAGAATGAGTAAGGTCTGCCATTTACGGTGTCCCGTTGTGATTCTTCCTCTCTGCCTACTTTGCATGCTGTTTTTTTGTTCTTTTCTGTTGTCCCTAGCATGTGCTTCTTTTTTTCCTTATCCTTAACCTCTTCATAAAGTTATGCATGGATAATAGTTGCATAGAGGAATTATAGACAAGTGCTTCGTAAGTTGTACACTTTCTGACCACATTAAATTCTATTCAAATAAAAAGTACTTTTTAACTGAATAATATAAACTCTGAACCCCATTTTATCATAGATATGTCAAATTCACATTCCCTGCTTATTCAACCAATATACACGAGTATTTAAAAAAACACATATAGGAACATTATTCTTTGTAATCTGCCACTATACTTTCACATTCATTCCTATACATCACAGCCTCCAAATCACCCACGTATATGTTCTATTTACATAGAATCAAATCACATTTTTCTTCACATTTGATTGAAAGTATTAATATTGATTCCCTGTGACAGTGGAGATCTGATATTTTCATTGCAACTAAGTTACTATAAACTAGCTGATCGAAACATGCTCATGACTGTGTAGCAACATACACCTTCTAATGTAGAAACAAATGCCCTACTTCAGTAATATCCCCTTTTGTATAAACCGTGTAAAATTTCATTCGGTACTTACACTTTGGAATATATATATATATATATATATATATATATATATATATATATATATATATATATATATATATATATATATATCTGCTGGAAAAATACCCGTCGTTGACTGTGTTCAAAACAGCCTACAGAAAATGCATCTTCATTTATGAAAGTATGATAGGTTATGAAAAGGAAGGGTTGTAAAGAGATAACTTCGAATTTGGAGGTATCAAAACCAAAGCAACATATGATGAAAGTACAAATAAAATAGATACACCCCATAATTTAATATATCATGTCTGTTCACACTGAAACACTTATGACAATATTCTGCGGATCATTATTAAAATAGCTTGTTAAACTTTGTGGCATATTTCCATTCTATGGAGATCAGGTGCGAAGGAACATCCCATAATTTTATTATACCATATTTCGTAAAACTGAATCATAATTATCAAAGTATACTTACGCAGATAAATATGAAAATTATTTATTAAAGTATGTGCCTATTTCCATTATTTGGCGGCCAGGCGCGAACGCAAACCCCCAATTTTACTATATCATACCTATTTACGTTAAAACATACTTATCAAAGTATTCTTATGTACATCTATATCAAAAACACGTGTACACGTTTTTTTTTTTTAGATATTTAAATTTATTTTTTTCCATACATTGTGGGCCAGGCGCAAACGCAGACCCTATAATTTTAATGAAACACCGTTTTGCCAGATCAACCTAACATTTATTCTGTTACGATCTTGGCTACACCGGAAGCGACATTTTAAAAAAATAAGGCTAGACAATCTAAAGTAGAAGATAACTGAAAAAAATATCGACGAAAAAGTAGAAAAGTGCCTAGTTGAAGGGGACGATATTAATGTTTTTAGCCAATTTTTCGATATATACGTATGGAAGGTCGAACTTTAAAACGATACCGATCTTGGTAAAATCAGTCGCCTCTATTGAAAGTTTAAGGCATACATGCAAACAGACATACATACATTTATATATTGGTAACTAAATATTTTGGACACAAACTGATAAAAAGCTTACCCTATCTCTGAATACCCTTTATGTAAAATTTCAAATATTTAGACCAGAAATTGTCTGATTAATATGAAAGAAACCGCATAGGTCATTTTTTTAACTTTAATCACTATTATGCCCCTTAAAATTTATTGTTTTGGACTCAAATCAAGTTATTAAGATAGATCCATGCTCAAGTAACCAATATCTAAAATTTCAGGTGCGTAAACCCAAAATTGTTTGAGGAGTTTCGTTGAACTTTGACCCCTTAACAGACAAATTTCTGGCCGAAATCCGATCACATCGATTTTCCTAAATCTCAGTACCCTGTATATCAAATTTCGAGTCTGTAGACTAAAAATTGATAGAGTTATTGCGTAGAGAAATGTACACACACACACACGTTCACTTTATGTACGTATATATATATATATATATATATATATATATATATATATATATATATATATATATATATATACAAAAAGGAGCACCCGGTGTTTTCTGAGTTAACATGAAGTTTTGTTTGGAAAACACCTGCTCTGGTAATCATTTTCATCGTGATCAACGTGCATACCCCCACCACAATTCTAAAAATAAAAGAACGGATAAAAATATGGGTATGCCGTCGATTCACAAAAGAAGAAGTATCTGCTACCCTCTCCACAAGATATATAGGCAGACGAGAAGCACATATTCTACGGATATTGACAACTGGTACAAATAATTACAAATAAATCATTACGACATTTGTTTAAAAAAAGATAGTAGCGAATGCCCGTGCGAGTGCAAAACAGAGAAAAAACATATAGGCAGGCTCGAATCTGGAACACGAATGAATAGAAATTGATTACTTAGGAACTGTTTTGCTCAGTTCTAAGAAAACTCACAATTTTATGAACCTAAAAAAGAGTAACGTTTATAAACATTAAAGCTTGCGTTTTTATTTTTTTATTTTTTTAGTAAGTATTCTTTTTTCACTGGATTTTTTTGTAAATAAAGGTCATTTTCGAGGTGTTTTTTTTTGTTTTTTTTTTGAAGGGGGCATTGCCAATTTGCTTCTTTTTTTTTAGGGCGGGGGATTTTTTGTTCCTAAAAGTGTGTGCTACGCATTCCAACTTATATTTGAATTCGAAGTAGTCAAATATTCCGTAGTATTTTTTTACGACGTGACGAGCGTCGTTTAAGCTTTTGAAAAATGAAGATCTCCCAACAATTAATGTCAAAAAAAAAAACAAGTAAATAAGATTACTCGTAATTTTATGTTACTAATGTAATTTCCCTTATTAAAATTGAATTTTGATATTTTGGGGGTCGCTTTGTTTATGAAATTTATAGATGAAAGTACATAATCGTCTCATAAAAATTAATTAAATTCATCGTTATTTTATGTTTACAATGTAAACCCCTCACCAAACAACAAAAAAAAAACAAATTGTAAACATAATGTTTCGCCAAATTTTAAATGATTATAATTGAACGCTTAGAGACTAAAAAGTGAGTGGTCATTTTACGTAGAATTTGTATAGAAATGTGATTTAATAATAAGGTCATACAATCTATTTTGGGATGTGTAAAACACCATATCTATATATATATATATATATATATATATATATATATATATATATATATATATATACTAGCATTTCAGCCTAAAATATCAAGTGTTTAGACTAAAAATTTTCGGAAAAATTTGATAGAGATCTCAAAGGTCAAATCGTTGAACTTTGTCCACTTAATCGCCAAATTTCTAGCCGAATATAGATTACACATTTTTTCCCAAATCTCAGCACCTTGTATATTAAATTTCGAGCCTGTAAACTTTAAATTGAAAGAGTTATTGCGTAGGAAAATGTACACAGACACACACACACACGTTCACTTTTATATATATAGTATATATATTTAAATATAAATATGAAATCGGATAGGCAAAGATTCGAACTTGCGAAGCCAGCTTTGGAATAGAAAATTCCAATCACATGATAAAATAAATACAGAATGTTATTGAAATAACGAATTGCAATTGTTTAGCTTACAGATCTCTGTATGGAAAAGGAATGTAATAATGATTTTTTCTGTGAAAATTAAAATATGGAATTTAATCTTCAATTGAAATTGTAAACATATTTTGTAAAAATGTTATTTGAAAAATATGTTACTGAACTCGGGGTCAAGTAAAGTTTGGCAACGTGACGCATGTCATCCAAAAGCTTTATGAGCATGTATTTTATCATGCGATGAGGTGACGAGTTCTCAATATAGTTAGAGTTTTTAGATGCGGTTTGGAAGAGAAGAGGAGAAGAGTCGGAGAGAAGCATAGAGGTGCAGTCTGATTCTCCGTTAGAATCAGCGCATCCTCTAGAAGTGAAAGGTTTTTAGAAATAGCCATGTAAAGAAACTTTGAATTCCTCAAGCGAAACCATGGACCGGTCATTAAATAAAGTACGTCATCATCTTTGTGTATCTGCGTTTTCGTGTTGTGATTCAACAGAAAAGGTATTGCCCATTTATATTATAAGAACTTTGTGAAAATCATCATCTCAAAGATATGTAAGAACTATATGTGTCATTGTTATATAAAAACTCCCGTTCATACAGAACTGTCTCTCTCTCTTTATATGTACCTGTTAATGGCTCCAATATGCTATCTCTTACAACATGAACATTTTAAGACATATGAAGACTCAACACAAGACACTCCTAAGACTTTAATATCCCACTAAGACTGTCTCTATCATTCTAAGACTCTCACAAATATGAACAAATAACCTCAGTCCTCTTCTAATAAGAATTACATAACATATACGGATATTTTGTGCCGTATTTGGTACTTCTTAAAATAACACCTCTATGCATCAGGCAGATAAATAGATAGAGAGATAGATAGATACATACATACATACATAAATACATACATACATACATAAATACATACATATATTTTTGTCACTTTATATAGCCCTAAAATGTTTCGATAAAGTTACCGGTAACTATGATGGGTTTCCAAAAGAGCAGAAATCGAACATAACGTTAGAAATTCTAGGAAAAGAGTAGTTTTCAAGATTCAAAGAAATTATAATTAAAATATGTGAAATAACTTTTGTACATTAATTCCTCTTGAAATGAGCATCCATTGAATGTTCAATTTTTATCGTGAACTGAAATGTTCAATTTTCATCGTGAACTGAAAACGAATACTGTTTTTAATTTTCCGCAAATTAGAATTTTTCGGGTATTCAGACAAATTTGAGGGCACGCTTGCGTTTACAACAATGCCCATCAATAAAAACTTACAAAATTACATTGCTTAATAACTGGGAAAATCCTTTTTCGTGGAAAATTTAAATGTGATATTCGTTTTCAGCAGACGGGGAAACCAATGGAGAACAATTTTTTTTAAAGGGGGGGTTGTTCTACCAATTACTATATAAACGCAACAGATCCCTGAAAAAAAATGTAGGTATTCATTTCACGTTAAATTTATATAGAAAATTGGTTCCCCCTTTTTGAAACTATGATTTTATTATATAATAGAAAGTAATCGTTTGCTATAATTATACACGTTATTTTCTTAATACACCCTCCAAAACTTATAATAGTGGTAATTTTATAAGGATTTTCAGTTCCCAAATAAATGGCGGGTGGACTTGTATATTCATCCTTGTCCGTTCGTTCGTCCGTTCTTCCGTTCGCCTCTTCGCATTTTTCTCAATAAGTAGGCCTTTGAGTTTTTTATTTTTTTCAGAAACATTAAACATGATAGGAGTAACAGAATGGATTTTCTGGTAAAAATCCAGTCCCCCCAACGTTGCCTTTCGGGTTAAAATGGCTAAAATTAACGCTTATTAAAAGAAGTTGATGCCTAAGATTTTTATAACAATTTCCGAAAAGTTGTAAATAACTGATTTCTGTATAATTTTTTGTTTCTATATGCCCATATAACACTTAAAGGTGCCCAAGGGCTCGTTTAGGGCTGATCAAAACCCTCCAATTCCAGACTATTTTACCATATTTGTCCAAAATGATGTGTGTATGTCTATTTAACAGTTTTGCATGGTGCTGAATCAAATTTAAATATGTTAAGGTCTTGCGGACTTTTGCGGCTAAATAGGGTCGGTCAAATAATTGACTTAATCATTTCTTTGTTTTGCATGGTGCAGAACACAAATGTACATATATTAAAGCTGAAAATTGCAGCGTGTGTGCGTTTTCATCAGGATTTGACGCCCCTGGGTAAATTTGTGGCTAAATGTAGTGGGACAATGCTGAACACAATATTATGTTATTCATTATGAACTCAGGGAGAGGGGCCATGCATGCTTTACTTGTTTTGATGTGGAAAGATACTGCACATTTACCCATGTTTTATTTATAGTAATTTGTTTTCTTAATTTTACATAGGAGATACAAACTATCTGATATTTCCTTCTTAATATCTTGCCTGGCTGGAGGGGAGACTAATACTTGGTGCTATGATTTAAAAACACACATTTCTCATAGGTCATATCTTCCCTCATTGGGTTTTATACACGAAGTACATTTTACAGTGTATAAAATTATTTGATAATACTCCTACACTATTTCCAAAAGAGGGGACATATAACAAATGAAAACTATTTAGAATCAAGTCTTTCATTGCTGTTATTTCAGATTATTTCCTATATATAGGACGAGCGAAATATCTTATTGTAAATATGGAACTTTCTCAAAAACGTTTGAACGAACATCGAAGATAGTACGTAGTACGCTTACTTAACTACAAACTCATATTTAATAAAATATTAATGAAAAGTTAAATAGCTTTACGAATCTATAATGTGTTAAATAAATAGAACGTTCTTTAGGGTCAGTAGAATAAAAATAAGCTGCTACGATTTCTTTAGATATTTTAATAAAGGAAAATTTTATACGCTTGGATGAGAAAAGCGAACAGCTTTGAAAACGACCAGAACAAATTATTCGATACAGTTAAATGAACAATGTAAATAAACCAGGCAAGCGGATAATTGATTAACAACGCGTAGCTGAAAACCTTCGAAGTAATAAGCAGTTTGACATCAAATTAGAGAAATCAATATTAGATTAAACTCAATAAGAAATATAGGGAAAAATCAGACTAAATATAGACGGAGCAATTATGGCCATGCTTATCCATAATAGGTATCGTAAAAAAAAGGATTTATGATAAAAGAAATGGTTAGCGCAGAAAAGACGGCGTTTTGTTTTGATCACAATATTAATAAACACATTCTACGTTCAATATTATTCATTTAATCTTGTGATGCATCACTTTTTAATAAACGTATATGGAATATATATATATATATATATATATATATATATAATAACATGCAAGTTATCTTTACATCACTGAAGAAAACAAATGATTTTAATGTAATCTCTCTGAGTCAGTGTGCTCTGTGTCAAACTAAAAAGATTCGGTTTATCTCCAACTTTGTGGAATAAACATTATACTCTTGCTATCAATGTTGGGAATTAAAAAAATAAGTTTTTTTTTATTTTAGATGTAGGTCTAAAATTCTTTCCACCTGCATTGTGTAATGTAATTCTCAATCCGCCGTCGCCATTGCTGTGATTTTTCCGGCCGGTAATAATCAAGACAAACACAGTGGTTTAATAAAGAAAAATGTATTAATTTTTATACAAGAAACTACTTTTATCAGTAACTATTACAACTAAAAGATGTAACTATCTTTATTAGATCAAGGCAAGTCTATTTATATATGAAATAGGTAGGTTAGCTTTTATTAAGAATTATAAAGTTGTTTACGGGCTGTTTTCCTATAGAATTTAATATTTCTGTATCTCACGTCAAATTAGTTGAGATCAGTATTATGAAAAAAGTGTGTCCTACTAATATTATGAAATGAGTTATGCTGTAATAAGTGTGCGGATCTTTTAAAATACAATATATTTACTTTGAGGCACTTGTTAATGTTAAAGAAGTTCCACTTCCTTAAAAACATAAATAATGTGCATGCATGTTCGAGAGCGTCACAGGTTAGCTCTCCTTTTATACAAGAACTTATGTGTATAATTTGAGAATTGTACCTCGGTTTATGTATTTTGATCAGGCGATAACATTCTGGTAATTTACTCTTTCTAACAGCGAAGTTGTTTTTGGGAATATTAAAATTATTCTCTTTCAAATAAGATATACTTCTTATGAACCTGATGTTAGTAGACCCTTGCTTGTGCGTAAATGAAATGTGATTGCCAGGTCTACAAAGAAATACGTTGGCAAGATATTCTAGGGATACCTTTTTACAGTATTATTCTTAAAATATATCATTCGCCTTTATTAGTGGACACTTGAATAAGACTATATAAAATTCTGCAGATTAATGTTTATTAATGCTTTCATGGGTGAGCAATGTAGGGTCATATGTATTGAACAATAGCAATATGAGTTGTGATAGTGTGAGAATCTCTTGTCGTGTAGATTATTTTTTGCTGGTGAATACAATACACACTTTATCTAGAGTAATGACGAAAGAACAAACATCAGTAGATGATATTAATAAGAGAAGTGGTTTGCGCTTGAATGAAAATGTATGCTCTGGGATTACAGAAACATATTAATATAGTGAAGAAAAGGTGGATATTGAGGAGAAAGGGGCATTTATACTTTCCTAAAAAACAGTATAAAAATATAATCCATAGAATATATAGAATCGTAATGTACTGATTTAAATTTCGAAGTTACCAAGTCTATATCCTAAGTTGATTATATATATATACATTTTCTCTAATCGCGAAGAATCATTTAAAAATAAAAACTATTTAAAATGTTTCGATTTTTAATTAGTAGATTGTAAAGGACAAATTCGAAATATATAAAATATATTCAAGAGGATACTTGGTATCTTTGAAATCGACACTATTATGAAAAACTCTTAAAACGTTGTGTGAAGACATGACGCGCTAGGAAAGCGATCAAGTGATATTGAAAGATCGCAGAGAAGAAGAAATAAAAAAATGACAACGAAGCGACTCTACTTTTTAGAACCGATAATGTAAAAGTTCGTACCAAACGATGTTTTTGTATATGCACTCGTAACCTTTATATATCTAGCATATAATAGTATTTCACTTCGTGTTTGAAAACTACAAGTAATAAAAAGTAATGTATAGTAGCAGATAAACCCGGCTTTACTCGCGCCTTCTGTACTGTTCATAACTTTATGTGCATGTGTATGCATATAATAAAAAGTTTGACTCATGTCCAGGTAATGTACATCTATATTTTCAAGTGTTTAGACACAAAATTAGCGAAGGAGTTGGTAGTGTCTGTAAAGGTCAACTCTTTCAACTTGGATCTCTTGGCAGGGTCGCCCAAAAATGATTAAAAAGCTTGCGGTATGTCTGAATGTCTTTACGAAAAATCTCAAATGTTTACACCCAAAATGATCTGAATACTGTGCTAAGTAAAAGTGTATGTGGGTATGTATGTGCACATTTCACTACCAAAATATACTGTCAATGTTCAGTCTACATATATACATATACATACATATATACATACATATATACATATACATACATATATACATATATATATACACACATATATATATATATATATATATATATATATATAAATGGAAAAGGGATTACAAAAAAAACTTTCTGTTGTCTTTGATAATGTCTGCTTTAATATATATATATATATATATATATATGTAAATGTATGTATATATGTACACATATATATATACACACATATATATAGGGGTTTTTGTGTCTGTGTGTCTGTGTATGTCTGTGTGAGTGTGTGCGTATCTATAATCATGCAAAATGAAATTTGTCTTTGTGTGTTGTATAGAGTGTGTGGTGTTGATTCGGAAAAAGCTGGACCGAATCTTTTATAATTTAAAATGTTTTTACTTGATGTGTCTATGTGTTTTTGTTGAAATAATAATCGAAATCGATAAGAGTACCGTCGGATAAAAGAAAGAAATCCAATTTGAAATAATGTGTGCCCATTTTACAAGCGAGAATCACTTGTTTATTTGAGACCTTTGCTCGTGGCACAAGCACAGAATTCCCCTATACAATAACTACTGAATACCTTTACAAAACTTTATACATTTTATAATCACCAGTAGATGTTCTGCAGTTCGAGAACTGATGACAACGTATTGTAGATTAAAATATTGTACAGATGTATGGGCTGGATTCCTCTGGTACACCGCCCTAGTTCTCTATCTAAAGTAGACAATAACACGATTTTATTAAAAAATGGGCGATTATCCCGATTTTGAAAGCCAATACACTTATAGGAGTTTATTTTTAATTCTTATTCAATTAGCTTATTCTTCCAGACACCTTTCAAGAATATATATATATATATATATATATATATATATATATATATATATATATATATATATATATATATATACAGTGATGATCATATTTATTGGCACGGTAAAATAAAAGTTAAATTTTACTAATAAATTCTAAAAAAGGGATTAAATTAAAGAAAATAACAAAGTATATTATGTATTTTTAACTGGCCTTTCCGATGCAGCAATCGGATTTTAGAAAAAACAAATAACGAAGGAACAACAAACATAATTGCAAAAAACCCTTGTTCAAAATTATTGGCACGATTTATTTAATAATCAATTGTATAGCCTTTGGCCTTGATTACCTTCCTCAGTCGTTTTTCATAGTTTACAACCAAGTTGTTGCACTCTTCAGTAGTAATTTTAGCCGACTCTTCCTGACAATAATCCTCCAATTGAATAAGATTCTTAGGCTTCCTTTGCATTACCCTCAATTTTAATGTTCTCCATAAATTTTCAATTGGATTAAGGTCTGGGCTTTGTGATGGCCACTCCAAAACATTAATATGATTGTCCTCAAGCCATTTCTTAGTCAGTTTAGCCGAATGCTTTGGGTCATTATCTTGCATGAACCACCAACGACGACCAAGTGAGAGCTCTTTAGCAGAGTCTTTCAGGTTTTCATCCAATATTTTAACATAATCTTCCTTTTTTATGCTACCTGTGACCTTAACAAGTCGCCCTCGTCCAGAGGCAGCAAAGGATCCCCAAAACATCAAACTGCCTCCACCGTGCTTCACTGTGGGTATGGTGTTCTTAGGAAGGAAAGCTTCGCCAGATTTTCTGTAAATATAAGACACTTTATTATGGCCAAATAACTCTATTTTCGTTTCGTCAGTCCATAGAACACGTTTCCAGAAGTCAACATCTTTATCAATATGACGTTTTGCAAAGGCTAGCCTTGCTTTCAGGTGCATAGGCTTCAATAGGGGAGTCTTTCTCGGACGACATGCTTTTAAACCAGCTCTCTTCAAAACTCTACCAACTGTATGTCGAGATACATTCACTCCAGAGGTGCTCTGTTCATCAACAATCTCCCCAACAGAGATCCTTGGGTTTTGTTTTACTTGTCGAACAATTTTCCGTTCATCTCTTGGGGAAAGAATCCTTTTTCTCCGTCTACCCTCTAAACTCATAACGTGGCCTTGCGATTTGAACTTGTTTATTATGGCTCTAACAGTGGATTTGGGAAGGTTTAGCTTCTTTGAAATCTTATTATAGCCCTCCCCATTGGTATGGCATGCTACAACAAGCTTCCTGACGTCTTCGCTGTGTTCCTTAGTTTTAACCATGGCGATTGAAAATTATAATTTAGTCACTTATAATATTTAAAATAAATCGCAATCTAAAAATTATCTGAAAAAAAACTATTCACTGAATTAGCGTTAAACAAGCATAATATGGCTATAAAAAGTTCAGAAAGCACGTAAACCGGAAATTGATTGATATTATACTGATACTAAAAGAAAAACAAAGCCGTGCCAATAATTTTGAACAAGGGTGTTTTTGCAATTATGTTTGTTTTTCCTTTGTTATTTATTTTTTCTAAAATCCGATTGCTGCATCGGAAAGGCCAGTTAAAAATACATAATATACTTTGTTATTTTCTTTAATTTAATCCCTTTTTTAGAATTTATTAGACAAAATTTAACTTTAATTTAACCGTGCCAATAAATATGATCATCACTGTATATATATATATATATATATATATATATATATTAATTTAACAAGTAAGTTCCGGACGTGTTACGCATAAAAATAGAATATATATATATATATATATATATATATATATATATATATATGAATAAGGCCAAACTTGCAAATATTTGACTTTTACAGACTCAACCAAACATTTCCGCAAATCTTTGGTCTAAACACTTGAAATTTTTGATGTACGTAACTTGGACGTGAGTCAAACTTTCTAATATATATACATACATATGCACATTATGTTCAACACTGTATATAAGGTCAACACAAAGCCGGGGAAAACTACTAGTATATCTTTAAAGTAAATTTTTCTGTGTGTTTCTGTGTGTATACATTTCTCTACTAAATTACTTTGCCAATTTTCAATTAACATACTATAGATTTTACATAATGGCTAGCGAGATTTTGGAAAATTTTTTCAATTAATTTACGGAAAAAAATACGTGTCAAGGAGTAAAATTCAACGATTTGACCTTTGAATCCTCTATCGAATTTCTCCGCAATTTTGGGGCTAGCCACTGTAAATTTCAGATGTATGTTACTTGGGCATATATCAAACTTTTTGATTTGATTTGAGCCCAACACAATAGATAGTAAAAAAAATCAAAACTGGAGTCAACTTAAAAACAAAAATTATCGCTTCTGTCTCTACAAAATTATTAAGCCAATTTTTGGTCAAGATATTTGAACTTTTACATAAAGGGTATTCCAATATATAGGAAGCTTTTTAATCGGGTTTGGGCCAAAAATAGGCGTCCAAAGTGTATAGCGAACTTTTTTGTCAATGTTTACATAAAGCGTAATCAGACATGCAGTACGCTTTTTATCATGTTTTTTGGCGAAAATTTTGCTTCCAAGAAGTCGAATCTAAAAGTGTTAACCTTTGCGGAATCGAGCAAACTCCTTCGTGAATTTTGGCATTATACACGTGAATTTATTATGTAACTTACCTAGACATACGTTAAATATATATATCATTTTTTTGAATAGAAAGAAAAAAAGTGTGGGGGATATATATATATATATATATACACACACACACATATATATATATACAGACACACACACACATGTATATATATATATATATATATATATATATATATATATATATATACTAGCAAGTAAACCTGGCTTCATTTTGGCCCAGTGTACTGTTCAAAACTTTGCATATATATATATATATATATATATATATATATATGTATATATATATATATATATATATAGAGAGAGAGAGAGGGAGAGAGTGAGAGAGAGAAAGAGATTGTTCCCCGCCCTTTTTCTTTCTATTCAAAAAATGCTACATAGCCTGAAGTGTGTTTATTCATAAAGTCTGAGGAACTGCTGGTTTTTTTAAATTTTCAAACGATATAATGCATTAAATTGCAGAACTAGACATTGAAACAGTTGTAACGTAAAATGAAATACACTTTTTGTTACCATTAACATCTTGTCTTAATTTTGCACACACAGTATATTAATGCTCAATTATTAAATGTGATAATTTGTAACTTAATCCATAAGTCGACGATGTTTGGCTTTATATCTATTGGTATGTGAAAATTTACTGAATTACACGAACTCAGTATATTACATATACGTCTCTCTCTCTCTCTCTCTCTCTCTCTCTCTATATATATATATATATATATATATATATATATATATACATATATATATATATATATATATATATATATATATATATTTACATGGGGTCACCACTTATCAAGGCCCAGGAGCCACTAGGGTTATTGTTTATATATATATATATATATATATATATATATATATATATATATATATATATATATATTATGACCAGTAATTTTTTAACGTTTTACGCATACAAATAGGAATCATTCATTACCACCGATAACAATGATCAAGAACACATTACGACAAAGTACTTCCTTTAAACTTTTCGGACTTACGTTTACAGGGAACATGAGCGCGATTAAATACATTGAGAGCATTGCCAAGGTTGCTGTGAAGAATCTAGGCTCCCTAGAATGCTACTCACGCCAGAAAGACTCCTATAACTCTATAAGGACACCATTAACCCATGTATGGAGTACTGGTGTCGCATTTGGGTTGATACATCTGCTACCTGTTACTCATAAATTACTTACGGGGACGGTTCATCAAGAACCTGTTTACGTTTGACTTGAAAACACTCAAAGTGTAAATGCTGGAAAGCAGCCAAACGTAAATGAGATCCTCAGACATACAGTTCAAAGAAAGAAGCTTTGCTCATGGAATCTCCGTTTAAGTTTAGGCACAGATAAAGGGTGGCGGAAATTATTGATTGTGGTTTTGACTAGACGAGTCTTTTTCGTGAAGGTTTGCAGAAGGGGGCATTGATCGGAGCTCAGACGAGCACTTGCCAAGAAAATAACGATAAAGCAGAGACAAGTTCGCAACATTTCTTCTGTGGGAACAAGAGATGAGAAAAGGGCATATTATATGTTATATTATAAAAAAAAATGCCTCGAGCATATGCTTATGGTTGTAGAACACTTATTAACGACCCCATACGTATAAATGCTAACAACACATAAAAACTAAAAAAATCTGCCGTCTCCAAAAGAATTAGGTTTTAATTGAGATCCGAATTGAAATATTAGCTTAATTTCTGTAATTAAATGTTTAAATTT